>NW_021166959.1:7500-40000 GCF_900634415.1 Cottoperca gobio | reverse complement strand
CACAGACTGAAGTTACTTTAACACTGAGACCACAGGATTACTTGGGACTCAAGTTCAAATACATAATGTGATGATTCAAGAGAATTGGGGCATTAATGGCCTTCACATATAAGGGGTCGGCTGATAAACATGGGGAGGGTAGGAGTGTCGTGTTGCAGCAGCCGCTCTGCTACATGCAACATACTGTAGCTGCTTTATTAGCAATCAACAGAAACAGTATACCCTTCGTGACTGACCTGAAGATGAAGCGTTCGCTACAGCTAGCGTCTCCATGCTTTTAGAAGCTCAATACAACAAATAACATTCTCCCGTTGAAAAACCTGCTTTAACATAACAGCAAGTGCTTTTAGCGGGCTGCCACGAACCATTAAATCACCCAACGTTCGCCTTTCAAAGTGCAGCTGGCAACAGTTGCCATAGAAACAATTAAATAAATAAAGGAAGTGAGTGACGCTCAGTTGGAGGTTTAGAGTCAAGTTACACCGGCTCTTCTACATAATCAGTGTGAGGGCTCAACACAAGACATTAAAAATACAATTTACTATTTCATTGTTCACTACGTTTGCCCAGTTTAGAGGTTCGCTGCATGAAATCTGTCGGAGAACATCTGACTACCAGGAAACTGTGAGCCGCTAGTGACCGGTGTTTGCAGTGTTGACACACCAAACCAGTGCAAGGTACTGCTTTGTTGGTACCCGCCTTATGGACACGACGAGGACGGGTTGTTCCTGTGGGTCAGAGTGTATTTTTCACACTTACCCGGTTTATCTGCAACTCTGTGGCCCAACCTTCCGGCGCAGCACTGGGAATAACTGAGAGAAACCCCAAAGCGGCCGGTAAAACATGAGGCGTCAGTACTCAATAAAACCTATTGTGAAAAGCAATGTTTCCTCTGCTCTACCATTCTGTGGACACAAGATATTCTAAACAGTTTAGCATACAGACGTTAAGCTTAAAATGGATGTTGATGTATTAGAGCTACGTGTGACATTCCATGAGGCAATCGTTGTTTCTCACGGTGGATTGCAGCAGGTTCGAGGAGGGGACCGACTCTGTCGTTTCCTCCACCCAGACCACTTCTGCTGCTGTGATTTTTCTGAAGTGGAAACCCCACACTGCCACTGCCAGGAAAATGTAGTCCTCCATGAGTCACTAGCGAGGATCTACTGCACAAATCAAACGGATGTAGAATTGCAGTGAGCGTTGGAATTGAGGTCGTTGCATAAAGCCTCTTACAACTTCTCCTTTTCATACGTTGGCAGCCTGAGGCTTTCACAGCTGTTACTGTCACAACACAGCATATGTGCACTCAGTACCCGTGGTTACCGCTTCACTTCAACGTTAAACAGCTTGTGGTCAGTGTTACGCTAGCTTCTCACAATGGACAAAAAGGATAAAAAAAAAAGCCAAACTGAAACAGAAGATGGAATAATTCACGCACCGCTCATTAAAAAGAACAACAATGCACAAGAGTGGAGAATATTTATATTAATATATATTAAGAGTTAAGAGTCTCCGCTGTGAAGCGTAGAGACCACATTGACTGTGGACCGCAAGGGAGTCAAAGAAGGGTGAGTTTATAATAACACATAACGTTAAAGTTACGACTTTTGAGTCAGTTCTGTGTCCGAACCAAACGTTAGATTACCACACGTGAAACAACATCACGCTTTAATAAAATCCCCAGAAGAACTGAAGAGCTATCTACAGTTTACTAGTAAATCTATTTAAAACCTAGTAAACTAGGTTTAAGTGAGCTCGCGTTAGATAATATCAAAGTTAATCAAATAGTTTGAGTCAATATTTTTAATAGTTGTTACGCAAAGTCAAATAAATAAACCCGTTGCACTCTTAAGGAAATAATTTGAGCAACTCGGTTTGGATTGGAAGAGGTTTTAATGCAACCAGGCGTGATAAAATATTCGTTGTAGTGGTCAACGTACCTGGATACTCCTTGGGAAAGGTGCCACTGACATCATGGTTCTGGCGGTGCCTTTAGCCGGCATCGTGTCTTGCGCACATGCGCTCGATCCTGCGGCTCAAATCCCATGTCCAACATGCGTCAGCCTCGTCCAGGACCAGGAAGCTGCAGAGAGCAATTTCATTATTAAATGGTTTTGGAGCCAGCTCCATTAAGAAAAGAACCGATCCAAGTGTGGATCCCTGCTAACTGCGTTGCACTGACTGCAATAGTGTCCAGGGCCGATCTTTCCCTCCCACATCATGTCAACCAGACGTCCAGGTGTGGCCCAGCAGGTGACAGCCTATCTCTCCCAACTCCTGATCTGCTGGCCAATTGTCTAGCCCCGCCTATTACACCACGCAGGGACGCACGAGAGCGGTAGGGAACTGGAACGCAGGCAAACAATTAGCTTAAGATGCTGTTCAGTCAAACTGTTTTACACTTTGGAATGTTAGGCTGCAAGGATCAGTTCGTTCAAACGTTGGGAGGATGCCGTGTCAGATACAGAGGAGGTCCCTAACATCCTTTAAACGGACTCATGTGTAGCCTGCTTACGATTGTTTCAGACATCAAAACTATCAAGTTGTTACAGTCAACATTTATTGGGAAATTTAAAGATGGACGTATCATTTTCACAGCTCAGAACGACTTTTACTCACATGAAAGTTTAAAAAACATAAATTCAATTTAAGATTTGTTGAGGGTGATGAGTCAAAAAACAGACATTCACAACGTTTCATTTATATTTAAAATATTAAGAGGACTGGTTTCCTCCTCGACGCTCACCTTCTCGCCTCGTCGTAGATCTGCAACGCCAGCTCTTGGTGGGGCCAGGATGGAGCCGATCGGGGTTATCTTGGACTTAAGGCGGCCATACCTGCCGTTATCCTGGAGGAGGAAACAAACGTTATGAAACAAACAAACGGCTAATCGGATGCGTCCATTTACAATGATCTTTCCCAAGTACCTGTCCACTGTTCTGGCGGCGGACAGCGGCCCTCTGGACCCTCGCAGTACATCTGACTCAGCACTCGGAGCAAGGGACGCACTCGAGCGGTCTTCCGGAGCCTGAAACACAGCAGGTTACACACCGTTTTTCACACGGGATCATCGGGTGTAAACTGGGGTTGAGCAGAAGGAATATTAAGCTGCTGCTCAGCGGGCGAACAGCCGACACAGAAGCAGTCCACATGCAAGCATTACAGAAACAACGTACCAGTCTGGGCGCAAGCCATCAGGTCCTCTGTGGTCTTGATGATGGGGATAGCATGCTTCTGCCGCACGGGTGGGACTATCGTAGGACTCAAGCGGTTGTTAGCCATACTAATCTCCCCCAATGTCGCATCGTGGAAAACTACAGAAGAGACAAGACGGCGTCAGTAAGCGACAAAACAGTGTTCCATTCACAACCACATTTACTTTGAGATGAATCCAGAGGGGGGGGGGGGGGGGGGGGCATTTAAATTACACCATTATAGACTAAGACGTCAATTTGGGGCGGGCACTTGCTTCCAGTGGCCTCCACGGGATATCATCGGTATTTCTCAAAGTTTATATCCCAGTGTTTTTGGCTTGCAGAGAAAAAGATCACTGGGGAACAAGGTTTCCAAAAGTTGAGATGGATTAAATGCAAATAAAGATCTGTTTTCTTAGTTTTAGTTGTTTTAAGATAAATCCTTCCACTGTTCCAGGCGATCGTTGGCAGGAGTAGGCTTGGACCAATCGTCGCTCGGTTTCTCACGTCCAGCGGCTGGCGCCTCCTCCATACACCAGAAAAGCCCCCCGTCAAATCTGTAACAAGCACACAGCGTGTTTAAAGGCCTGGAACCCAACATTGATTAAAAACAGGACATTGAAAGGGAGGTTTCACGTTACAAACAGTATCAACCTCTGCCATTAGAGAACAAATGACGACACGTATTGAACAACGAAGGTATATTAATAAATATATTTTTACAACACCCTTCCCCACCTTGAGCCTCCGGTCCCACGGTCATTGAAGAAGGTTGACTTGACCTATCGTGCGTCCGCCAAAGCTGTTGTAGTAGGCGCATCCCTAGGGGTTCCGGCCCAGTTGCCCATCACCGCCGCCACCTACCAAAGAACGGAGAAAGAACCGTCACGACACTTTCTTTTTGCAAAATCAGCTGAAATCAGATGGCCCACTTCGTTACCAAAAGGGCGAAAGATCTTCCCTTAAAACTAGTGCCACAGACTGATGTTAAGATATTCATAACTGTGCATTAACGCAAGTCAGTGGGACAGTGTTCTGATTCGTAACAAGCTGTATGAATCAGGGTGGGGAGGGAACCAAGTTTCCATCTTAAGGGATATTCGTAGTTTCGAAGGTGTGGGTGGTATGAAGTGCCAGAGTACCGCGGAAGCCATTTACTGCTGTGGGCGGGGCCAGCAGCACACTCTTTAGCCACCAATTCATTACCAATTTCAAGTGAACGCTAGATTTAACAGAATGTTATTCGCGTTACCTTCCGTCGAAGCCCCGTCAGAACTGAAGCCGTTTTATTTAGCCCTCTCAAAACAGAACTCCATTGGACAAAAAAAGCGTCACAGATATGGAAGTTGCTCGTTGGTCCTTTGCTTTAGATCGGGTCGGATTTGCGTGATTGTGAATCCGAATCTGGTTTCGTCAGTGGTGCGCTGGTTGAGAGAAGCATTGATAAGAAAAAAAAGTAAAGGCGGTGGAAATATTAATAAAGAAACGGATATCGGTGTTGTTTGTTTTGCTGCAGACATTACATTCATTAGCTATGTGCATCTCCTGTTCGTTTTCCGCAGGTGGGGGGTGCCAAACCTCCATCTAACTGGTAGGTAGTTAATACCTCCTTTAAACCCCCACCCAAAAACATCAGAAACTATCCCTTAAAAACTACCCACCGTCGTTCATGAGTCTACAGTCTGGTGGCATAGTTCTAAGACACGACAGGGTTTTCCCACCTGCATTTTGTAATTGTGATCAACGACGGCCTCCACCCCCGTTACCACGGTAGGGGGCGCCACGCCCACCTCTATCATTGCGAGGGGGTCTCGTCTCAACAAAACAAAAAGCCCCATTTGGCAGGTTGTCGTTATATACATTCACAAATCCATTGCCCGCGTCCACCGTCCACATCCAGGTGAAATCTTCGTTGAAGATGACAAAAAACACCCCGAAAAAAAAGAAAGGCTGTGGGATGACACAATGCTTGCACACGTTACTATGTGTGTCAGTAAGCAAGTACACATTAGCCTGACCTAGCCATGAGAATCTTAAAAGTGCACTGGCCATTTTTAGGCCTAATTTATGACAGTGATGCAAGCAACCTCCACGTAGACAAAACCTGGTCTCAACTCAGGACCCATTTTAAAAAGACGTTTTACACCTTGTACTGAGGAGATAGATGCAAGAGAAGAGAGGAGGATTAGGATGTTAAATAGAATCCATTATCTTCTATACAATTAAAAAAACACCCACAAAAATCTCAAAAAGGTATCATGTTGATGTGGACCCATTCGGATTTTGGGATGTTGGGAGTATTTAGGGCCGCTCAGGAGCGCATGCAATTGAAGGGGCAGAGATGGAGGCACAGACATTGTCCACTGTTTAGAGCAAAGATCTCTTTAAATTTGAGCTTTACAACAACAAGTTCAGTTTGTATAATTAACCATTTCAAAATCACCTTTGGACTGGCAGTCAAATGATGCATGTGCACTCTGAAAACAATGCAAAGCACTCGTGGCTCCCTCACAAAGCCAAACATTTCCGAACAGCAAGACGCTCCAAAAGCCGCAGTGGGAGTAACTCCTCTCTCTCAGCGTTGGATGAAAACATCACGTGTAGCTCCGGTCTAGACTTAAGTAGCTTCCCCCCGATGTGTTACCCAAGTTGTCACATTTAAATAACGAAGAACTGTTAAGAAAAAACAGGAAAACTGTAACTTCATTTTGAAAACGGTGAGACAAAAAGTTATCAAATTTGGGAATTTTTTAAACTTTAGTGTTAACATTCCTCTCAAGCTGCCGACAGCTGCGCTAGCGCGGACCAAATGCACAGCACGCTGTATGTGGTTGCATGTTTCGAGTTCGTTTAGGAAAGGCACATGGAAGGAAGGAAAAAAGCTCAGTAATAGCCGCCAATTGAAGCCCGCCGGATATCAGCTGGAACCAACCTGCACGGACCTCGGCGCGCACAGTGCCGCTTATGGTTTTACAGCGACGGTCAGCGGACATAAGTCTCCGGAATCTGACATGTTCGTCACGAGTTCCACGGTTGCCGCATGTCGTGTACGCGGTTCGTACGGCAAGAAGTCATTCAGATGATCAAGGAAAATTCGGTGATTTGTGGTAACATCCTGGCAAGTCCACAAAAAGCCTGGAAGGAACAACCATAAAAAAAACCATGTATTGACTCCAGTTATACATAGGATGAATAATAGTTTCACTCGGAGTCGTAATTGGGTCATCTCGTAGCGCCAATAAACATTTGATATCACTTTTTATACCAAGGAATCCGATAGCAAACAGTCATTCCCCACATCAAGGCTAAAGCAACAAGGGGATTTGGTGAATCCAACCTTGCTCACTGTCCCCCAACAGTACTAACATTATTCCAGTGAGTCTTGTTCCAAGTGCACTCCAGCATGCAGCAACCCAAGTCTTGGTCTCAACTTTCTAAAGATGCTTCACCTGGGTTATAAATGGACCACGCGGACGGTCTGCTAACCTAACAGAACAATCTGGTGTGCTTAACCATCAGGCACCAGTGCAAGCCACCTAAAAACTCCTACAGGTCACGTTCTAGTCAAGCATTAAATGTCAAACCACTTGACATTCACTTACGGTGAACATCCCTTTTCAGACGCTACCGGACGGGAGATAAATCAGGAGGGCGAGGATGCCAGTTCTTCTGTGCTCCACCTTCCGCGATGCGAGAGTGTACATCGTTCTCACACAAGGTAGTTGTAGCTTCACACACAACACCACCACAACAACGAGAGAAGTAACCTAATCAGAGGTATTTTCCTCTCTGAGCAGTAGCTGGCATGCACTCCAGTGGTACTTCTCAATATATGCTGTAGAGATGCATAAATAACGATTTCTCTGAAGAACCAAGAGAAACAACCAAGACTTGTAATTATACTGAGCTTGTCAATTGCATCATGTAAAGCCAGTTTCTACAACATCAAATCCCTAAATTTGATTTCATGAGCGCAACAAAACACGAGTTTAAAGGGAATAGTTGAACATGTGTAAATGTAGCGCCTTTTCCCCTCTGAGATATTCTTTTTGCAGAGATTGTCTCAATACTTAGCTCAGAACGCCAACTAGGGTGGTAGTGCATCGGTCCGAAAGTCAGCAGTCCCCATGCATATAATGAAGCTTTGACAGACGCAGTGACCCCCATGTTCTGCTATGTTACTCCTAACGAGATGGCTGGACATGGCAGGTAACGGTCAAGGTATACCAACTCGGTTGTGCCCAACACCCACCCCCCCCCCTCCCCCATGTAGGCATAGCAAAGGCAAGCTCTGAGAGGCCATCTTGGCGTTACATGGAGGCAAAGTAGGAGCGTTCATTAAAAGACTCACCCATATTCTGTTGGCCTTGACTTATAACTAGTTACAATCTGACAGTCACCATCCTGCAGTTAGTTATTTATGTGTCTTTTGCTCGCATCTGCCTGCCATGGTTTGTGCGTTAGTACTGACCGAAAAACTTTAGACAATTTGAGGTTGAATTGGGTTTGCATATACAGTGGGGAAAAACTCATTTGATGGCTTTGATCATATGCCTTTAAAAATGCACCCATGTTTGAGAAAAGTCATTCATTAGCCCAGCTACAGCATATGTTACATCACATTACTCTTTACCTATAACAGATTCCCATATTTGAAATCATGCACCTCAGCAGAAAGAAGAGCACACAATTAATCATGAGATCATTCATAACTTTTATATGTGTACAGTGATAGGCTCTAACGCTCATCCCCCCCTTCACACGGACTTTGCTGGGTGTTAAATGGTATTTCTTGCATCTGGGTCAACATGCAGGTAGCCCTCAGCGAAGCAGACAGAAGGGACTCAGATTTCACTGTGGTGCTTGCTCACTGAATAAGCCGTACTGCCATTTCTATCAGCTGAATACAGCATTTCCTGCAGTGGAATGATCGAAAAGTGAACATCCAAGAGTTGATGGCAATGGACACATTGCATACATTCCAAGATTTAAATCCGAAAGATTATCTGACAATTATGGCCAGTCACGGTGCCTTGACTTTTAAAACCTTTTAATAAGGCTAAAAACAAGTACAGAAAAAATACTTCGCCCTTCTTCAGATCAGCACACCACCGCCCTTCTTGTGCATTGTGGGACAAGAATAAACTTGCTATAAGCAGCCAATGCAAAATATCTACAACTCTGCCATTGCCTCATTTTTGTACTGGCGTGAATTTCCAATCTACAGGTCCACTTTACAGGACCTTCGTCTGCGACTTTTATCCCAGCTAAATAAGCTATAATGCACAGAGAACACGAACTTAACATGGGCTTCTACTCCTCGTTGCTGTGCAACGTAAAACATGCTCTAAATATTTCACCAGTTCTACGCATCAAAGCACTGCGATCCCATCGTGTTTGACTGGATCAGTTGGTTGAGAAATGAATAGGTACATCTACCAACTTTTTCATTGTGCTTCGCGTTTAACCGGCTCGGACAGGCTTTTAACATTGTACCACTCACAAGTTGAACTGTGTGCTGGTCTACAGTGGCTTCAGTCAGAGTGTTAGATAAACTCACCTTTTTAGATGATTCTTTGTTCTCAGTGAGGTGGACATGTAACGCCCTGTGAGGAGGAGAGACAAAACATGGTCATGTGCCAATAGAATAGAAATACTCATTTGGGATAGTTATGGTGAAAACTAAGAAGTACACACACAGAGTTCCACCACTCAAGATAATCGACAGAATTTTACCATTTCTGCGCTCCATTCAATCAAAGTTTATTGAGGTGTCATGCTCCTCCATTTTAATTCATATTAAATCGAAACATCATAGAGTCTGACTTTCACTTCCCCGTCTGCAGCGATGTGTCACATATTAGACCTTTTTGTAAACAGCACAAAAGCAGACGAAATCCCAAGTTCTCCATTTCCAAATGCAACCGTAGAAAAGTATCCCCCTTGATACTTCACATACACTTCTGACGTACATGTGCGTGCTGTGTGTTAGGAATGATTCCCCTCTAATCTAGTTATAATGCTTGTAAAAAACTCTCTTAAAAACCTTTCTCAAGTTTCTCAACACTAGTTTCACTGAATAAGAGCTTGAATGCATCTGATAGCAACGCTACCCGCGGTTAACAGTTAACCAACTGTGAGCTTATTGAATCGGTTTATTTAGTATAGAACGGGTAAAGGTGAGCGTCCCCTGCACGAGTCATGGTGTGTGAGTTTACTGGATGTGCGTCCTGTCGTTGGGATGAGCGCGAGTGGTTGAGTTAGTAGTGGACGGGCGCTACCAGTTAAGGAAGATAAGACAACGCTCTCCTCCCACTTGCCGTCAGCGTGGACGGGCGCGAGTGTTATGCAAGTATTTATTTCCTTTTGGATTTCAACTTGTTGACGGGGACCACCGTTTATCAACTGGACAGAGAGTTTGGATGAGTAACTTTATTTAATAAATGTAGTAACAAATGACATGAGGATAATGTATCATTACATGAAACTGTTGTATAATCTGCTTTGTAACTTACTGCAGTTCGCCCGCACTTGTCCGTCAGCGTTGTTCAAGTCCCCCTAGGGCAAGCAAGCTGCGGGAAAGAATATGGGAAAAAAACTGTGAGAATGCAATTTGGTTCTGAGTCCATGAACTCTGAACTACCAGAAGTAACAGGTCGTGATGGTAAAACACCACAATGACATCATTGAAATAATCATAAATGCAAACCATCACGTGACAATGTTATTTTTTGGAAAAACTATGTGACGATACATTTAGTCTTGGCCACATGGGAATCTGCTTTACATTGCATTTCCGAAGCCCCATGTGCGCAAGAACATAAGTTTTTTTTTTGTTTTTTTTTTCGTTAAAGAGGAAAATGGCATCTCAGAAACTACAACGAAGCTCAAAATGTAGTTGAGCATACATGAACTTTTTAACATTGCAATATTAATCAAAAAAAGCAGATTGAATACAGCGTTTTTCCCTCAATTAAAAAAAGTGGTCCTGCTGTTGTCTGAAAGTTTCTGTTATACCTGCCTTGTAAAAACCAGCAACAGATATGGCATTCTTCCTCATCACATATATAGGTCTTTGGGGCAAATCGTGTAATAAAGAAACTGTTGAATTTCATCACACAGCCGGCATTCGTCCCTGACCACCGACCGCGAAACGAAGAAACAGGGAACATGCAGACAATTCAACAGGATAATCAAATACTAATATATTTATGGATTTGTCGCGCGAAATAGCTTACCGAAGTGGTCGCATTACTACCATGAACTTTGATTTACTTAATGCGAGTTTTTTATTTTTTTGTTTTCAGAAACATTACATGGTGGCTACAAAAACCCGGTGCCCAACATTGCTCTCCTGCGCCACGTTTCAGGCTGAGGGAGAGGCCCGACGCTAGCCGGACCAACTCGAGGACACCGGCAAGGAATCGTTAATGTTGGCCAACCCTCGCAATTCCTTTCATTCAATTACATTTCACAACGATGTCGCAGTTGTAGACTACAGCTTAGACTAGTGTGTCGTTTTAAGAGGGGGGATGACGCCCTAAACAAAGCTTGTTGATAAGAGTTAGACACGGCGCAGATGACAGCTCCGTCCCCTATCACAATCTTCTCTACGGCGACACCATAACCTCCTATTTTAAGCAGCGCAGCGTTAGCTAGCTCAAAAGCTAGTCGTGTCGCTAAACGATAGTAGTTCTTCTCTAAGAAACTTTACATGTGCGTAGCGGAAAATCACCACATTTTAAAAGGAAAAACACAGAAGGAAAAAGTTTAACGAAAACAGTCTTAACTCAGTCTAGATATACCGGTGGATTATCAACGAACACATGACTCATAACTAAAGAGAGTATGGGGGGATTATTTCTGAAAGAAAGGAATTTCTTTGTTAGCACGAGCCCGGCCGGTATGCTGTTACGTTAAATCCTTTTTTTTCGTACAAATTACGTTCGACTTGAAGCACAACGGTTACGTGTGGAAGTTCGCTTACGATGACGTTTTACTTTAAATAAATATAAACGATGTATTTGATAAATATTAAAAGTACCGTTTCAAGTTTCCGATTGAACAGGATGGTGTTGGAGCTGAAAGAACAGACTCTGCCGGCCGTTTGTCCGTGGTGAATTGAGACACAGAGTGTTTACAGGGTAGCGCGAGTATATGCCTCTTAACCACAGGCCAGCTAAGTAATCGCGATGGTTTCGTTTCAACATAGGATTGGTTGTTAGTGGCAGAGAACGAGTAGTTGTTATAAAATACAAAATACATTATAAAATAATAATTGAAGATAAATATATGAACAAGAAACAAAGCAGATAGTACATAAGGAGCTATAGTCGGGTTAATGTTCACCAGGTAAAGGTGAATTTAAAACAAGTGCAGAACAAATGATTATTAATATAAATTTATGAATATGAATCATTCAGAATGTGAATGTGCCAAGTAGTTTTCAACAGTTTTCCAATTTGCCGTTGGTGTATATAACACAATAGCTATAAATGCAAATTATACAAAGCAACATAAACTGTTTACATTGTCAAGGCTATCCGGATTATATTTTATATTACGTCTTTAAAATATGGCGAGCCATTTAATTTTAGCCTATTCTAAATGCGGAATATGTTCTCAACTGTAAAGTAAGTTATTCCCGAAGTTATTATTGATGATAAAAATCATATTCTATAAATTCTTCATTTGATTTTGTTCAAAATTCGTAAATAATAAGTTATCACTTTTTCCTTTTTGTACTTTTAAGTGCTTTTATGTTTTACACTTGTGTACTGATAAGGTAAAAGAGGTGAGCACTCCTTTCTCAACTCGTGGTAATGGTAGTAGAAGTAGAAAGTGAAGTGAAAAGGCTCAATTAAGTAAAAGTACCCCTCACATTTGTACTTGAGGAAATGTTCCTGCTCACATACACAATTCATGCAGCAGCATCATTCAGCACAAGGACAAAGAAGCAACCTCTGCAGCAACGGAAGGAGCACGTTTGCTGGACTTAAGGTTTTAAGAATAGTGTCCGGATAATAACGTTTTGGAGCCCAGTTTGGGATTCGCTCCATTGCAGGACAGAAGTTGTATAGATGTGAGATCAGAGAGGGGACACACATAGCAATGTTCTCATGACATAGTAATGAGTGCAACGATATACAAACACAATGGAAGGACGTCGACAAAAACTAACTGCACACACAAACAAAAGCCGCGGGAGAAGAGGTGCAGACTCCCGGACACCACGTCTGTCCACCGTACATTTCTAATCTTTCGCATTAACTGTTTCTGTAATTGGTTTCAAATGGTTCTTTAAGATCAGGCCGTCAAGTATAAGCTCAGTAGCACCCACCTACACCGCCTCCCCCCCCCCCCCCCCCACGTCTCCTTCTTCAGAAGTGAGTCCTTGTGCAGCCGGTCCTCGGTCATTATCCCTGACTTCATGCCTGTGTCCCAGTAAGAGGGGGGGTGAGGGTGGCCATATGTGCCTGCATACAGGTACAACAGAGTGATTGGCTACCAGGAGCGAGGCAACTGGTGAGTAGAAATGAACGCTAAGTAAGGGTGGGTGCTGATGGGAACCCACCACCCTCTCTCTAATGTGAGTCACAATGTTGTGCAAGACAAAAAAGGAAGGCCCGCTCTGGCAGGGTTGGGTGCAACATCAGAGTGTATATCGCCTACTATGTGCTCTGTACGTTATTATCAATTAGTCACTGGAATACGATCCAGAGTTCTTCCGTTCAGACAGGACAAACATCAAGGTGGCGGGGTGAGCGCGAGCTTCAAAATCTGTTTGCTCAATTGCTACAGATGGGTGTGAAGTGAGGACCAAATACCTGTAAACCTGTAATGTTCATAAAGCGTTGTGTGTTGAACTACTCTGTGAAAACTGGCAATTTATTCGTTACACTCTTCATTCATACCGTTCCTGTAGGATCCAGGTGAGGACACCTGAGGAGGCGGTACTTGTGTAAAACAATAATGATTACAGTCACATGTCCCATGTAAAGCACTCTTTGTTATAGTTTTATTTATTACAGGATTCTGACGTATGTGCCTGTAAAATAAATAGTGAGAACCTAGACAGTTCTTATCGATATATCTGGAAGTGATCATGGCTTGAATGATTGTACGTGTTGCTGTATGTTTGCTTATAACTTATAAAATTAATACAATGAGAAGTCAGAACACATTAAAAGGTGATCATAAAATAATCACAAATCAGAAGGTTGAACTGACCTAGTGTTTATGGAGATTTACCTGACCTCTCTAGTTTAACAAATTTCCAACATAAAAGTATTCGTGGATTTTAAGACGTGATAATCTTCCTAGGGTGGGCTCCATCTGCTGGACACTATTTCCATTCGACTTTCTGTAACTTAGTTTATTTATTACTATAAAGGTGCATTACTCATATAGTAGAGACGACACATTCCTGTAACTTCAGATTTATTTAGATCAGAATCCGTTTCTTCCATGGAGGTTTTCCACAGAAAGAAACATAGCAGAGAAATAAAGAATCCAAGAGAGAACAGAGGGAACAGAAGTGGAAACAACAACCTCTAACAGAACATGTGAGAAACATGCTTCAGTGTGAACGTTCGGTTAATTCTTTTCACACTAAGCCCAGATGTAAACTCCGCATCTCTTCACTTGTTACCTTCTTCTAACAGTCCGAACCCGGTTTTAAACTTCACACACACTTTCCCGTCCTGCATGAGGAGTGGGGCATGACCGACGCTTTCAGACTCGTGTTGTTTTCAACGCATCGCTGCGTTTCCGGTTCAGTTTATTGTCATTATACAATACGAAATTGCACAACCCCCCCCCCCTCCCCTCCCGCACGCCAGACACATAATGTATTATGTTCAAAACGTGCATGCAAACTCATCGGGGGGGGGGGGTCGCAGTGACAAAGCACCACATTTATGCGAGTAATAAATGAAAGCACTAGAGTTGTATATGTTGTGTGAACGCTGTTAACATGTTGCAAGATGTTTATAACTCACACCCGGCCCCATCTGGCTTTCACCCGTCGGTCTACGTGTTCTTGTGGTCTTCTGGTTCTCGTGCTTGTTGGTACTCTGTTCTTTTGAAGGTGAACGGCGGGGGGGGGGGGGCGGGACTATAAACCTCATCGGACTACACAGAAAGTCAGATATTTCTCAAATTGTCAACTAGTCCTTTAAATACACCAGTCCAGATCTCAACCTGATGTTGTAGTGTGCACAACGATTCATGGACACACCTTTGTGTGATTGTTTTAGTTTAATAACATAATAGAAAACAATAATTACTTTACCAGTGCAAGTGTTTGCTGAAGACTTATTACACCAACGCTTATTATGACAATTCTCTTTATATTGTAAACAATCAAAAATAAATAATGTATTTTATATATACAACAAGTTCCCAAACAAAACCATACACACTAGTGTTCATAGCTTCTTATTTTAAATATATTAAGTGTATCCCTTTTACTCGTTTGTCATTTTCTAAATCTTTGTTTTGAAACATGCAAATCTTTATTCATACCGACTCAAGCCATCTATTATTTACATTTATAAAGTTAATTGTGAAGTTTAAAAGTCCATAAAAGTCTAAATTTGAGATAAAATGACAAACCAGCTGTTGTAGAGTGAACAGCGCCACCGTGTTGGGCTGCTCAGACAGAACTTCACCTGAATCCAACCAGAGAAAAATCTTTATTGGAAACAAACACATTAAAAAATACTGATTATAAAAGACGAGACAGAAGATCCTCCCACTGCAGCAGAGACACGCACACAAACACACACCACACCACACACCACTTCAGTCCGTCCATCCGTCCGTCTCTTTTTCGTTGCGGGTGTCAGGTATCCCATGATGCATGGGTATCGTCACCAGCCAAACATGTACTCCATCGCCTTGGAAACCAAAGTGTCGTCCTTCCTGGTGTGTGTCTGTCCTGCCACCACACTAAGACACAACACACACACACAGATTATGTTCTTAAGAATATTTTTATGCTCTTGACAGCTTTATTTCCAAACCTGGCATGTTTGTTCAATTCCATTTCAAATTTTGTTGACCAATTAATAGAATCCTATATTAGAGATGACCGGCCCCAAGAGGCCCTGAAACAGCTGTGGATATTATTTACCGAGTCCAATGTATCTTAAACATTAAAAAGCTCACACTACCCCGAAAATATAATATATAATTTCACGCATACAGGTGACATTCAACATTCAAGTGCCAGTGTTTTTTGTACTGTCTTTTGGTCAAGTTTCTGAAACTTTCAAAGAATCACTTTGAGGCTTACAAAAATAAATATTTGTCAAAAATGCTTAATAAATTACACAAAACTAGCAGCAAAAGTAGAATCTAGAAATCTGTGCAAATGGCTAAATTCCCCCCAACTGCTAAATCCCCTGGTCCCAAATAAATCCTGGTTTAAACGTTGAGAACCTGTCCCCTTTGTAAACAAGCTGCGTTTTTCACAATCTCCTCACACACAATATTTGGAAGCTTAAGGACACATATCCAAGACATCTATATAAAACTCTAGATGTGCAATAAAAGAACTTTTGTAAAACTTGATGGGCACGACGAACAAGGGCCTACACACCTAAATCAAGTAGCACCATTCAATCTCAAGTTCTCCACACTGCCAGTGCATCCGCTTTTAGTTCAATTTCTTAAAAAAAAAAGGTTTCAAGGCACAACACACCCGATGAGGAGCATTTTGAGGTGAAACGCCCCGTCTCTCCTCCTCCCGATGGCTGCTCCTCTTTGAGAGGAAAAGCCTGCTCTGGCTTTACGAAGCCACAGATATTTATACAAGTCTGAGCAGATGAACTCCCAGAGGACCTGACAGTACTTAATGTTCCATGAGGAAGTGGACTCTCCCCCATCTTTGGCCACCTCCACAGTTACACTACGCAGCAATGGAAACCAAAGCCACAGCCGGCGGTGCGCTGAACACCGCTCTCCCCACGCCTTCCCCCCCCCCGCTCCCCTAACCCCAGTGGTCGAAGTGTTGCTCTACCCTTCGCGGTTTCCTCGCTGTTCAATTGATAAACCTCAGTGATCACTCAAATGCCTGTCTCTTAAAGATGAACCATGCCTCCAACGCAGCTTGAAAAGAGAAAACGTTTGTAATTAAGTTAAGCCTGCGACTCAGTTCTCGTGTCTTTCCTCCTTGACCAAAAAAAAAACACTTGCAAAGCGTAGAATACCATGTGGGCCTCGTGGTTGCCGGTCGATTCAGTAAACACTAACACCACGCTGTGCCCTCCCGATGCGTGGGTCCTTTATGCAGCCATTTGAACTTCACTTTCAAGATGGCAGGCATTTTTTGTTTTGATACATATTTGTAGAGAAACAATTCAAAAATCAAAAAACTGACTTCAGTTTTTCAATTTTGCACACACCTGCACCAAAAATGTCTCAAGTAAAAATAAACAAAAAACACCGCCCACTTAACGTAGCTAGCACTTGGTAACATACTAGCTGCCGTAACACCGTCAAGTCAATTGAAGAGTGTGGAGTAACAAGTTCCACCAGTGATTATTCGTGTTTAAACCTCAGCGATTATTGGCACCGAGCTTAATGACTTTGTGTTTCTTAAGATTACAATAGGAATGGCTATTTCAAAGACTATCATATCCATAAAAAGGAGCCTGTCCAGGATAGAGTGAGCAAAAAAGAAAAAGAAAAGTAACTTTGTCCCTTAGGATTAAAATACGGTTGCGTCACGGAGTGGCCCAGTTTGTATTAGACGTAGTCGCGGCTCCATTAGCTGTTTGACTGTAGAAAAGGCTACATGATGTTCCTGCGATAAATTTGAAGTTCAAATGGAATCATGACTTAGAGCCACAATACCCCAGAGTTTGCCAAGGTTTGATTAAGTCCAAGCTTATTTTACCTTTCTAATATTTTTTCACCAAACAAAATAGTAAAATCAAATTTAGAGCTCTTGGCCATGTTCACCTGGTGAAATGAAAACATAGTTCCTGTCTAAGTTCCAAAGGCACAGTACATTAACATACAAATGATCCTCAGGTTATTCGATTCCAGTTTTTTTTTTGTTTTTTTCTCGTTTTTTTTTTTCCTTCCCACAAAAAAGAACAAAAATACTTTTAACAATGAAAGTCCGAAGTTGCTGTCGGACAATGCATGTCAGCATCCGTGCTCGCTCTGAGGTGTGCGAATCTCTGCGGTCTCCGGTGCGTCGCACGTGCTTGGTGGCTTCCTTTGCGTCGTGCTGCACTTCCGTTTTGAGAGAAGCGAATGGCAGAGAACCAGGGTTGGTAATGTACTGTGTGTCAGTGAAGCTACACAGGGAGGGTTTTATTATGGTCTGGCTTAAGTTAACATGTGGTTTCCATTGGTCGGGTCGGCATGGCAACCCATTCCTATGGCGACTAGTTGCCCCACCAATCCACACTACCAGAGTTGCTGTAACTTCCTCCGTAGCCGTCGTTGCTGTAGAAGTTGCTGCCGCCGCCAAATCCACCTGTGAGGGACGAGCAGCGACAACTCAGTTATTCAAGTCAGTCGCAGACGGGTTGAACTTACGATGTGTGAAATAAGGAGCCTGCGATCTGCGATCATGACTTCCATGTGGTGTAAAACACTTTCAACCCCAAACATGTCCAGACTCAAAACCTTGAGAGCCACATCGAAGACTAACTACAAATGAAATTGTAATCTCGTCCCAGCTGTTCATATAAATATATATAAACATTTGATGTTTCGCCAGCAGCTCTGCTTCCGTTTCATTGAGAAGGTTTTTGGTTTGGACGTGTTGATGAAACACCAGATGATGTTGAAAAGCAAACATTTCTCAAGCAGTAGATTCAAACAACTCCTCACTAACAAAGCAGCGCTACTGCAGAACAGACGACCTGCTGAGGATATAGTTTTCCTTACCTCCACCAAAACCACGGCTTCCTCCAGGGGTTCGCGTGCCGCCCCGGCTGCCTGGGAAGTTCCCAGGGCCACCTCCAGGCGTCTGACGGTAATCTCGAGCGCCGAAACCACCAGAGAACCTAGACAACAGTTTGTTAGACGTTATGGTACAGAGTGTCTGAAGGTGGATGAAGTCGTTTCAAATGGACATTTTCCAGAATAATAAAATTCTGAGGTTTCACGTAACAAGTTACTTTTAGAACCCGCCCACAATGACTTGTGCCCTTTGTTCCTGTTAGTTACCTCTTGCCGCGTCCTCGGGTGGTGCTCTTGTGCTGGTGCTCGTAGGCCAGGCTCTCAAGCCAGGAGGGAACCTCCTGCTTGGCCTCCACCAAAATGTCCAGCAAGTCTTTGGTTATGTTGCTGTTTTTGTCGTTAAAGAACGACGTGGCCAGACCTGCACGAAACAGAGCGACGTTATACTCAGTCAACGTAAATGTGCACAACAGGAATCACAAATTCGGTTCACACACACACACACACACACACACACGATGTTCATACCAAGGTTGCCCACACGTCCCGTACGGCCAATACGGTGAACGTATTCCTCAATGTCGCTGGGCAAATCAAAGTTGATGACGTGCTTCACATTGCTGATGTCCAGACCTCTGGCAGCCACCTGGACAAGAAGTTTAAAATACTTTAAATATCAAGATGTCACGCAAACTTTATATTCCATCAGGTTTCAGTTATTTTAAACTTCAGAATTATGAAATCCAGACAGAAACTACTGCGTCTGCTTTGCAATGATGCTCGTGGTTTGTCTGGTTATAA
Organism: Cottoperca gobio; assembly: GCF_900634415.1. NCBI lineage: Eukaryota > Metazoa > Chordata > Actinopteri > Perciformes > Bovichtidae > Cottoperca > Cottoperca gobio. The sequence goes on along the minus strand of NW_021166959.1, from coordinate 21,077 downwards.
ATCATCATTCTATCATTTGTTTTCAGTTTAATTACATTTAATTAACTTTAACAGTGGATTTCTTTGACCTTTCATTCAGCAAATGCAATGTTTCCAAAGTCAATGAGTACATGTTATAATATTTATAGAGAATTTGCATGAAGACAAAGCCGTCAGTCAAACGCATCTTTCACTTTCTATAAGTGCCGATTTGTCCGTTTTGTATTCACGAGGATTTGTTTGAGCAAAACAACCGTTCGCCGTGAAGATTACTTACAGCTGTGGCCACCAAGATGGGGCAGCGCCCGGAGCGGAACTGATGCAGAGCCTCCTCCCGGTCTCTCTGGGATCGGTCTCCGTGGATGCTGGTGCAGGAGTAACCCTCGTGGTAAAGGAAGTCTTCCAGAGCATCGGCTCCCTTCTTGGTTTCCACAAACACCAGAGTCAACGACTCTTTGACTGCGGAGCCGGAAACAAAGGACGAGACAGAACGGGAGACGAGAGCAAAGAGATAAATATATAAATCATTGATAACTGGGGACAAGGGGAGGGATGGACTAAAACTACAAGATGGGAGGAGGAACTTAACGGTCATGCTAAGAGAACAACTGCAAGAGCAGGAAGTTAGACACTTGGGTTGTATAAAAACATGGCTGACATTAGCTTCAGGTTTTCTGCACAGCACTGAAGTTACTTTACACTGGACCACAGGATTTACTTGGGACATCAAGTTCAAATAATAATTTGATTGATTCAAGACAGATATTGGGCATTAATGGCCTTCACAATAAAAGCGTCGGCTGATAAACATGGCGGAGGAGTGTCGTGTTGCAGCAGCCGCTCTGCTACGATGCACATACTGTAGCTGCTTTATTTAGCATCAACAGAAAACAGTATAACCCTTCGTGTCTGGATGAAGCCGTTCGCTACAGCGTCTCCATTGCTTCTAGAAGCTCAATACATACAAATAACATTCTCCCGTTGAAAAACCTGCTTCACATAACAGCCAAGTGCTTTAGCGCGGCTGCCACTGACATAAATCACACACAAGTTCGCCTTTCAAAGTTGCAGCTGCAACAGTTGCCATAGAAACAATAAAATAAATAAAGGAAGTGAGCTCAGTTGGAGGTTTAAGTCAAGTTACACCGGGCTTCTACATAATACAGGTGAGGGCTCAACACAGACATTAAAATAAATATTACTATTCATTGTTCCTCGTGCCAGTTTAGAGGTCGCTGCCATGAAATCTGTCGGAGACATCTGACTCCAGGAAACTGTTGAGCCAGCTGACCTGTGTTCAGTGTTCCTGACACACCAACAGTGCAAGGTAATGCTATTGTTGGTACTACAAGCTCTTATTGGACACGACAGAGGGACGGGTGTCTCTGTGGGTCAGAGTGATATGTTCACACTTACCCGGTTTATCTGCAACTTCTGGCCCACCTTCCGGCGCATCACTGGGAATAACTGAGAGAAAACCAAAGCGGCCGGTAAACATGAGGCTTCAGTACTCAAATAAAACCTATTGTGAGAAGCAATGTTTCCTCTGCTCACCACTGTGACATAAGATAAATATCTAAACATGTTAGCATACATCAACGTTAGCTTAATATGGTGTTGATGTATTAGAGCTACGTGTGACCTTCATGAGGCATCGTTGCTTTCTCACCTGTGGCATTGAGCAGGTCGAGGAGGAACGACCTCTTGTCGTTATCCTCCACCCAGACCACCTTCTGCGTGATGTTTTCTGAAGTGGAACCCACACGGCCCACTGCCAGGAAAATGTAGTCCTCCAGGAAGTCACGAGCGAGGATCTACGCAAACAAATCAAACGGATGTAGAAGTATGCAGTGCACGGTTGGACTTAAGGAGCGTTGCATAAAGCCTCTTACACTGTCTCCTTTCATACGTTGGCAGCCTGAGGCTTTCACAGCTGTTACTGTCACAACACAGCATATGTGCACTTCAGTTACCGTGGTTACGCTTCACTTCAACTTTAACAGCATTGTTGTCAGTGTTCGCTAGCTTCTCCAAAAATGGACAAAGAATAAAAAAAGCCAAACTAAACAGAAGATGGAATAATTCAAGCACACGCGCATCATTTAAAAGACAACAAATGCACAAGATGTGGAGAATATTATAATATATATTAAGTTAAAGAAGTCTCGCTGTGAAGCGTAGAGACCAACATTACTGTGACCGCAAGGAGTCAACAGAAGGGTGAGTTTTAATTAAACATAACGTTAAAGTATACGACTTTGAGTCAAGTTAACTGTGTCGCGAACCAAACGTTAGATTACCACGTTGACAACATCACAGCTTTAATATCCCAGAAGACTGAAGCAGCTACAGTTTACTAGTTAATCTAGTTTAAACCTAGTAAACTAGGTTTAAAGTGAGCTGCGTTTAGTAAATCAAAGTAAATCAAATAGTTTTGAGTCAATATGTTTAATAGTTGCTTACCAAAGTCAAAATAAATAAACCCGTTGCAACATCTTAAGGAAATAATTTGAGCAACTCGTTTGGATGGAAGAGGTTTTAAGCAACCAGGCGCTGATAAATATTCGTTGTAGTGGTCAACGTACCTGGATCTCCTTGGGGAAGGTGGCACTGAACATCATGGTCTGGCGGCTGCCTTTAGCCGGCATCGTGTCCTGCTCCACAATGCGTCTGATCTGCGGCTCAAATCCCATGTCCAACATGCGGTCAGCCTCGTCCAGGACCAGGAAGCTGCAGAGACACATTTCATTATTAAATGTTGGAGCCAGCTCCATTAAGAAAACACGATCCAAGTGTGGATCCCTGCGTTACTGCGTTGCACTGACTTGCAATAGTCCAGGGCGATCTTTCCCCTCTCCATCATGTCAACCAGACGTCCAGGTGTGGCCACCAGCAGGTGACAGCCTCTCTCCAACTCCCTGATCTGCTGGCCAATGTCAGCACCGCCATACACCACGCAGGGACGCACACGAGAGCGGTAGGCGAACTGGAACGCAGGACAAACAATTCAGCTTTAAGATGAATGTTCAGGCAAACTGTTACACTTTGAATGTAGAGCTGCACGGATCAGTTCGTTCACAACGTTGGGAGGATGCCGTGTCAGATACAGAGGAGGCTCCACTAACATCCTTTAAACGACTCAGTGGTAGCTGCGTACGATTGTTTCAGACTATCAAACTATTTCAAGTTGTTAACGTCAACATTTATTGGGAAAAGATGGACGTCATCATTTTCACAGCTCAGACGACTTTTACTCACAAGAAAGTTTAAAAAAATCATAAATTCAATTTAAGGATTTTGTTTGAGGGTGATGAGTCAAAAAACAGACATTCAACGTTTCATTTATTTAAAATATATAAGAGACTGGTTTCCTCGACGCTCACCTTTCTCGCCTCGTCGTAGATCTGCAACGCCAGCTCTCTGGTGGGGGCCAGGATGAGGCCGATCGGGTACTGCTTACGGCGGCCATACCTGCCGTTATCCTGAGGAGGAAACAAACGTTTATGAGAACAAACAAACGGCTAATCGGGATGCGTTCCATTTACATTCATCTTTCCCCAAGTACCTGTCCACTGTTCTTGGCGGCGGACAGCGCCTCTCCTGGACCCTCGCAGTACATCTGACTCAGCACTGGCAGCAAGAACGCAGCGGTCTTCCCGGAGCCTGAAACACAGCAGGTTACACCGTTAGTTACACGGGATCATCGAGGTGTAAACTGGGGTTGAGCAGAAGAATATATCAGCTGCTGCTCAGCGGGCAGACACACCGGACACAGAAAGCAGTCACATGCAAGCATTAAGAAAATACGTACCAGTCTGGGCGCAAGCCATCAGGTCCCTCTTGGTCTTGATGATGGGGATAGCATGCTTCTGCACCGGGGTGGGACTATCGTAGCGACTCAAGGCGATGTTAGCCATAATAATCTCCCCCATGTCGACATCGTGGAACTACAGAAGAACCAGACGGCGTCAGTAAGAGACAAACAGTTCCATCAACACCACATTTAATTTGAGATGAATCCAGAGGGGGGGGGGGGGCATTTTAAATTACACCATTATAGACTTACGACGTCAATGTGGGGCGGGCAATTGCTTCCAGTGGCCTCCACGGGAATATCATCGTATTTCTCAAAGTTTATCCCAGTGTTGCTTGCAGAGAAAAGCTCACTGGGGAAAAGGTTTTCAAAAGTTGAGATGAAAATGCAAATAAAAGATGTTTTATTAGTTAGTTGTTTTAGATAAATCCTTCTCACTGTTCCAGGCGCTCGTTGGCAGGAGTAGGCTTGGACCAATCGTCGTCTCTGGTTTCGTCCGTCCAGCGGCTGCCGCCTCCTCCACCACCAGAAAAGCCCCCACGCTCAAATCTGTACACAAGCACACAGCGTGTTAAAGCCTGGAACCAACATTGATTTAAAAACAGACATGAAAGGGAGGTTTCACGTTACAAAAGTATAACCTCTGCAATTTAGAGAACACAAATGATAAAGACACGTATTGAAACAAACTGAAGGTATATTAATAAATATATTTTTACACACCTTCCCCCCCTTGAGCCTCCGGTCCCACGGTCATTGAAGAAGGTAGACTTTGACCTATCAGTGCGTCCGCCAAAGCTGTTGTAGGCAGCATCCCTAGGGGCTCCGGCCCAGTTGCCATCACCGCCGACCCCTACAAAGAACGGAGAAAGAACCCGTCAGCGACACTTTCTTTTTGCAAAATCAGCTGAAATCAGATGGCGCCACTTTCTTACCAAAAGTGGCGAAAAGATCTTTCCCTTAAACTAAGTGCACAGCTGATGTTAATTATTCATAACTGGCATTACGCAAAGTCAGTGACAGTGTTCTGATATCGTAACAACTGTATGAACAAGGGTGGGGAGGGACCAAGTTTCCATCTTAAAGGGATATTTCGTAGTTTTCGAAGTGGGGTGGTATGAAGTGCCAGAGTACCAGCAGGAAGCAATTTACTGCTGTGGGCGGGGCAGCAGCAACTCTTTAGCCACCAATTCATTACCAGTTCAAGTGAACGCTAGATTTCAGAATGTTTATCGCGTTACCTTGCCGTCAGAAGCCCGTTCAGAACTGAAGCCGGTATTTATGCCCTCTTCAAAACAGACTCCATTGACAAAAACAGCTCACAGAATATGGAAGTTGCTCGTGTACTTTTGCTTTAGATCGGGTCGATGTTTGCGTGACTTGTGAATCCGAATCTGGTTTCGTCAGTGGTGGCTTTGGAGAAAGCATTGATAAGAAAAAAAAAGCTAAAGCGGTGGAAAATATTCTTAATAAAGAAACGGATATCGGTTGTTTTTGCTGCAGACATTACATTCATTAGCTTATGTGCATCTCCTGTTCGTTTCTCCGAACTGGGGGCGTGCCAACCTCCATCTACTGTAGGTAGTTAAATACCTCTTTAACCCCACCTCAAAACATCAGAACTATCCCTTTAAAAACTACACCGTCGTTCCAAAAACCGGGGCTTTTAGACACGACAGGGTTTTCCCACCTGCATTTTGTAATTGTTGATCAAACGAGCCTCCACCCCCGTTACCACGGTAGGCGCCACGCCCACCTCTATCATTGCGAGGGGGTCCTCGTCCTCCAAAGCCCCCATTTGTGCAGTTGTCGTTATAACCATTCACAAATCCATTGCCGCGTCCACCGTCCCATCCAGGTGAATCTTCGTTGGAAGATGACAAAAAAACACCCAGAAAAAAAACAGAAAGGCTTGTGAGGATGAGCACAATGCTGCACACGTTACTCATGTGTGTCAGTAAGCAAGTACACATTAGCCTGCCTAGCCATGAGACTCTTAAAAGTGACTGGCCTATTTTTAGCCTAATTTACTGACAGGTGGGATGCAAGCAACTCCACTAGACAAGAACCTGGTCTCAACCATCAGGACCCATTTTAAAAAGTACGTTTTACACCTGTACTAGAGAATAGATGCAGAGAAGCAGAAGGATTTAGATGTTAAATAGAATCCATTATCTTCTATACAATTAAAAAACACCCACAAACAATCTCAAAAAGGTATCATGTTGATGGTGACCAGATATGGATTTTGGGCTGTTGGGAGTATTTAGGGCCTCTCAGAGCTGCATTGCAATTAGAAAGGGGCAGACGTGGAGCACAGACATTTCCACTGTTTAGAGCAAAGATCTCTTAAATTTGAGCTTTACAACAACAAGTGCAGTTTGGTAAATTAACCATTTCAAATCACCTTTGGACTGGCAGTCAAATGATGCATGTGCACTCTGAAAACAATGCAAAGCACATCGTGCAGCCGCGTCACAGCCAAACATTCTGAAACAGCAAGACGCCTCCAAAAGCCGCAGTGGAGTAACTACTCTTCTCAGCGTTGGATTGAACACATCACGTGTAGCTTTCACGGTCTAGACTTAAGTAGCTTCCCCCCGATGTGTTACGCAAGTTGTCACATTTAAATAACGAAGAACTGTTAAGAAAAAACAGGAACATGTAACTCAATTTTGAAACGGTGAAGACAAAAGTTCACACTTTGGGAACTTTTAAACCTTTAGTGTTAACGATTCCTCTCAATGCTCTCCGACAGCTGCGCATGCGCAGTGACCAAATGTCACACGCACGCTGTAGCATGTTTCAGTTCGTTTAGGAACGGCACCATGGAAGGAAGAGGAATAAAAGCTCAGTCATAGCGCCAATTGAAGCCCGCCGGATATCAGCTGAACAACCACGACCGGCCGCGCACACGTGCCGCATTATGGTTTTAAGTCAGCGCACAGCGGCACGGACAGTAACAGTCACACCACGTGTCGGTGTGGATGTTCTTCAGAGTGAAAAAGACAAAGTTCGCCATTTGTAACACCTGCAAGTCCAAAATAAGCCGTGGAGGAACAACCATAAAAACATTTATTGCTCAGTTATACAGTAGAATAATATTTCCTCGGAGTCGTAATTGGTTCATCTCTAGCGCCAATAAACATTGATATACTTTTTTATAAAGGAATCGATAGAAACATATCAATTCCCACATCAAGTATAAGCAACAAGGGGTTTGGTGAATCCAACACTGCTCATGTCCCCCAACAGTCTCACATATTCCAGGTGAGTCTTGTGCCAAGTGGACTCCAGACAGCAACCCAAGCTTGCTCAACTTCAAAGAGCTTCACCTGGGCTATAAATGACCCCGGACAGTCTGCTAACCTAACAGAACAAGTCTGGTGCATTACCATCAGGCACAGTGCAAGCCAGCTAAAGACGCCTACAGGTCAGTTCTAGTCAGCATTAAATTGCAAACACTTGACAATCACTCTACGGTGAACATCCCTTTCAGACGCTACAGGACAGGAGGAGTAAATCAAGGAGGGGCGACTGGATGCCAGTTTCTGCTCCACCGCCGAGTGCAGCAGTAGATTTCAAAGGTTATTGTAGCTTCACACACACACACACACACGAGAGAAGTAACTAATCAGAAGGTGATTTCCCCTGGAGCAGTCTGCATGCACTCCACGTGGTACTTCTCAATAATATGCTGTAAGCAGATGCATAAAGCTACATGTTCTCTGAAGAACAAGAGAAACAACAAAGACTTGTAATTATTACTGAGTTGTCAATTGCATCAATGTAAAGCTCAGTTTCTTACAACATCAAATCCCTAAATTTGATTTCATGAGCGCAACTAACAAGAGTTTAAAGGAGATAGTTGAACATTGTAAATGTAGGCGCCTCCCCTGAGATATCTGCAGAGATTGTCTCAATATTAGTCAGACAGCCACTAGGGATGCAGTGCAGTCTCGAAGTCACAGTCACCATGCATCATAAGTAGCTTTGACAGACGCGACGTGTCAGACCCCAGTGTTCTGCTATGTATACTCTAAAGTAGATGGCTTGGCATGCAGGTAAAGGTCAAGGTATACCACATCTGTTGTGCCAACCCACCCCCACCCCTCCCCCCACTGTAGGCATAGCAAAAGGCAAGCTCTTGAGAGGCCAGTCTTGGGTAACCTGAGCAAAGGTAGGGAAGCAGGCTATTAAAAGACTCACCCATAATTACTGTTGGGCTTGACTTTACACATAGTTACCAATCTGACAGTCATCCCATCCTGCAGTATAGTTATTTATGTGTCTTTGCTCGCAGTCTGCCTGCCATGGTTGTGGGTACTGCTCAGAAGAAACTTGAGGGACAATGCAGGTGAAATATGGGTTTGCATATACAGTGGGGAAAAACTAATTTGAATGGCTTTATCATATGCCCTGATTAAAAATGCAACCCATGTTGAGAAAAGCATTAATTAGCCCAGCAAGCATATGCTTACATCCAATTACTCTTTACCTATAACATGATTCTCATTTTGAATGCAAGCACCTCAGCAGAAAGAAGCACATCAATTAATCATGAGCTCATCATTAACTTTTACTGTGTACAGTGTATAGCTCTAACGCTCTCCCCCTTCACACCGGCTTTGCTGGGTGTAAAATGGCTATTTCATGCATCTGGAAATGCAGGTAGCCCTCAGCGGAAGCAGACAGAAGGGACTCAGATTTACTGGTGCCACTGAATAACCGTACTGTCTATCAGCGGAATAAGCATTTCCTGCAGTGGAATGAGAAAACAGTGAAACATCAAGTGTGCAATGACACAGTAGCATTATTCCAAGATTTAAATGAAAGATTATCTGGACAATTATGCCAGGCACGTGTGCCTTGACTTAAAACCTTTAATAAGCTAAAAACAAGTACAGAAAAAATACATTCCCCTTCTTCAGATCAGCCACCAGCCAGCCCTCTTGTTCACATGTGGGACAAGAATAAACTTGGGATAAAGCAGCCAATGAAAAGAGTCAGACAACTCTGACAGTTGCCTCATTTTTGTACTGGGTGAAATTCCAATCTACAGCCACTTTACAGGACCTCTCGTCCGACTTTATCCATGCTAAAATAAGCTATAATGCACAGACACGGAAACTTAACATGGCTTTCTCTCCTCGTGCTGTGCAATCGTAAAAATGTAACTAAATGTTCAACAGTTCTACGCAGCAAAAGCACTGCAGTCCCATCGTGTTTGACTGGATCAGTTGGTTGAGAAATGAATAGTACCTTACCAATCTTCTTTCAATTGTGCTCGCGTTTACCGGCTCGGACAGGCTTTTACATTTACCTCACAAGTTGAACCTGTGTTGCTGGTCTGACAGTGGCTCAGTCAGAGTGTTAGATTAAACTCACCATTTTTAGATGATTCTTTGTTTCTCAAGTGAGGTGGAATGTAACGCCCTGTGAGGAGGAGAGAACAAACATGTCATGTGCCATATAGAATTAGAAATACTCATTTTGGATAGTTATGGTTGAAACTAAAGAAGCTACACACACACACACAAGTTCCACCACTCAAAGAAATCAAATCGACAGAATTTTTACCATTTCGTCGCTCAATTCAAACGTTTTATGGAGGTGTCATGCTCCTCCATTTTAATTCATATTAAACTGAACATCTATAGGTCTGACATTTCACTTCCCCGTCTTGCAGCGATGTCACAATATCAGACCTTTTGTAAACTAGACCATAAGCAGCGAAATCCCACAGTTCTCCATTCCAAATGCAACCGTAGAAAATATCCCGTGTACTTCACATACACTTCTTGAGTACATGTGCGTGCTGTGTGTTAGGAAGTGATTCCCACTCTAATACGTTATAATGCTGTAAAAACATCTCCTTAAAACAACTGTTCAAGTTTCTCAACACTAGTTTCACTGAATAGAGCTTGAATGCATCTGAATAGCAACGCTACCCGCGGCTAACAGTTAACCAACTGTACTATTGAATCGTTTATTTAGTATTAACGGGTAAAGGGGAGCGTCCCCTGCACGAGTCGATGGTGTGTGAGTTTACTGGATTGTGCGTCCTGTGTGATGAGCGAGTGGTTGAGTTTAGAGATGGACGGCGCTACCAGTTAAGGAAGTAAGACAACGCTCTCCTCCCACTTGCCAGTCAGCTGGACGGGCGCGAGTAGCAAGTAGTTTTATTTCCTTTTGGATTTAAACGTGTTGACGGGACACCGTTATACACTGACAGAGAAGTTTGCATGAGTAACTATTATTTAATAAACATGTAGAAACAATGACATGAGGATAATGTAATCATTACATGAACTTGTATAATCTGCTTTAGTACTTACTGCCAGTTCCTCCGCCTTGTCCGTCAGCGTTGTTCAAGTCTAGGGCAGCAAGCTGCGGGGAAAGGGAAACTGTGAGAATGCAATTTGGTTCTGAGTCCAGTGAACTCTGAAACTACCAGTAACAGATCGTGAGGGTAAAACACCACAATGACCATCATTGAAATAAGATCATAATATGCAACCATCACGTGAAATGTTATTGAACTATGTACCATACATTTAGTCTTTGGCCACATGGGACTGCCTTTCATTGCATTTCAGAAGCCCCATGTGCAAGAGAACATAATGTACGTTAAAGAGGAAATGGCATCTCAGAAACTACAAGAAGCTCAATAATGTATGTGAGCTACATGAACTTTTAACCATTTGAATATGAAATCAAAAAAGCAGATTGAATACAGCGTTTTCCCTCAATTAAAAAAGTGGCTGATCGTGTGTCTGAAAGTTTCCTGTTATACCTGCCTTTAAACCAGCAGAGCAGATATGGCATTCTTCCTCATCACAATATATATGGTCTTTGGGGGCAAATGTGTAATAAAAAACTGTCTTAATTCATCCAACACCCGGCATCTAGTCCCTGACCACCGAACAGGGAAATGCAGACAAATTCAACAGATAAATCTAAATAACTAAATTATATTTAATAGGATTGTCGCGAAATAGCTTATCCGAATTGGTAGCATTACTACCTGAATGATTTATTAATGCGAGGTTTTTTATTTTTTGTTTCAGAAACATTAATGGTGGCTAAAAACCCGGTGCCAACATTTTCTCCTGCGCCACGTTTCAGGCTGAGAAGGCCCGACGCTAGCCGGACCAACTTCGGAGGACACCGGCAGGATCGTTAATGTGAGCCAACCTCGCACATTTCCTTTCATTCAATTACATTTTCACAAGATGCGAGTTGTAGACTACAGCATTAGACTAGTGTTGGTCTTTTAAAGAGGGGGGATGCAGCCCTAAACAAGCTTGTTAGAAGAGTTAGCACAGCGCAGTGACGAGCTCCGCCATCACAATCTTCTCTACGGCGACACCATAACCTCCATTTTAGCAGCCGCAGCGTTAGCTTAGCTCAAAGCTAGCGGTTTAGCTAACGATAGCTTCTTCTCTATCGAAACTTACATGTGCGTAGCGGAAAATCACCACATTTTTAAAAGGAAAAACACAGAAGGAAACAGTTTAAAAGAACTCACCTGCTGATCTAGACCGTGTGGATTATCAACGACCACATGACTCATAACTAAAGAGAGTAATGGGGGATTATTTCTGAAGAGAAAGGAATTTCTTTGTTAGCACGAGCCGGCTATGCTGTTACGTTAAATTCCTTTTTTTTTCTGTACAAATTACGTTCGACCTTGAAGCAACGGTTACCTGTGAAGTTAGCTTGACGATTACGTTTACTTTAAATAAATAAAACGATGTTTTGTTATAAATATAAATTCCGTTTCAAGTTTCCGAATGAAATGATGAGTGTGGAGCTGAAGAACAGGAACTCTGCCGGCAGGTTTGACCGTGGTGGAATGAGACACCGAGTGTTCAGGTAGCGCGAGATATCGCCTCTGTAACCACAGGCCAGCTAAGTATCGCGAGGTTTCGTTTCACATAGGATTGGTGTAGTGGCAGAAAGAAGTATTTGTTATAAAATACAAAATACATTATAAAATACTAATTGAAGATAAATATATGAACAAGAACAAACGCAGATAGTACATAAGGCTATAGTCGGTAATGTTCACCAGGTAAAGGTGAATTAAAAACAGTGCAAGAACAAAGATGATTTATTATATCAAATATTAATTGAATATCAGAATGTGAATTTGCCAAGTAGTTTTCACAGTTTTCAATTTGCGTTGGTGTATATAAACAAATAGGCTATAAATGCAAATTATACAAAGCTAACATAACTGTTACATTGTCAAGGATTACCTGATTATATTTTATATTACGTCTTTAAAATATGGCGATTATATTTTTAGCCTATTCTAAATGCTGAATATGTTCTACTGTAAAGTAAGTTATTCCCTAAGTTATTAATGATGATAAAACATCATATTCTATAAATTCTTCATTTGATTTTTGTTCAAAATTCGTAATAAATAAGTTATAACTTTTCCTTTTTGTACTTTAAGTTCTTTTTATGTTTAAACTTGTGTACTTAAGTAAAAGATGTGAGCACTCCTTCCTCAACTCGTGGAGTAGAAGTAGAAAGTGAAGTGAAAAGGCTCAAATAAAGTAAAAGTACCTCACATTTGTACTTGAGGAAATGTTCCTGCTCACATAACAAGTCATGCAGCAGCATCATTAGCACAAGGACAAAGAAGCCAACCCTCAGCAAAGGAAGGAGACGTGCTGGACTTAAGTGTTTTAAGAAGTGTCCGGATAATAACGTTTTGGAGCCCAGTTGGGATTCGCTCCTGCAGGACAGACAGTTGTATAGATGTGAGATGCAGAGAGGGGACACACATAGCAATTGTTCTCATACAATATAAATGAGTGCAAACGTATATAAAACAAATGGAAGACGTCGAACAACATAACTTCACACACAAACCAAACGCGGGGAGAAGAGGTGCAGCTCCCGGAGCACCACGTCTGTCCACCGTACATTTCTAATCTTTCGCATTAACTGTTTCCTGTAATTGGTTTCAAATGTTCTTTAAGATCAGGGGCGTCAAGTATAAGCTCAGCTAAAGCCCCCCCCCCCCCCCCCCCCACGTCTCCTTCTTCAGCAGTGAGTCTTCTGTGCAGCCTGTCCTCGTCATTTATCCCCTGACTTCATGCTGTCCCAGTAGAGGGGGGGCTGAGGGGGCCATATGTTGCTGGCATAAGGTACAACAGAGGTGATTGGCTACCAGGAGCGAGGTCAACTGGTGAGAGAAATGACGATAAGTAAGGGTGGTGCTGATGGGAACCCCCACCCTTACTCTCTAATGTGAGTCACAATGTTTGCAAGACAGAAAAAAGGAAGCCCGCTCTGGCAGGTTGGGCAACATCAGAGTGTATAATCGCTCTAATATGTGCCTCATGTGTCGTTATTATCCATTAGTCACTGGATGACATGCAGAGTTCTCCGTCAGACAGGACAAACATCAAGGTGGAGCTGCGGTACAGCTTCAAAACTATGTTGCTCAACTTGCTACAGATGGGTGTGAAGTGAGGACCAAATACGTAAACCTGTAATGTTCATAAAGCGTTGTGTGTTGACTCCTCTGTGAACACTGAGCATGTTATTCTTACATTCTTTCATTCATACGTCCTGTAGGATCCCGGTGAGGACACCTGAGGAGGCGTACCTGTGTAAAACATAAATGATTACAGTCACACTGTCCATGTAAACACTCTTTGTTATAGTTTTATTTATTACAGGATTCTGCTGTATGTGCGTGTATAAATAGTGAGACAACCTAGAACAGTTCTATCGTAATATCTGAAGTGATCATGGCTGA
>NW_021166959.1:0-2500 GCF_900634415.1 Cottoperca gobio | reverse complement strand
GGATGCTGCGAACAGGCGGGGCCCCACTTTTATCTTTGGGGGTGGGGACAACAGGTTGCGGGGCTGAGCCTCCTCCGCATCCTCCTTAGAGTGCAGGAGAGGACACACACAATAAATCTACAGAGTAAACAACAATCAGCCGATCTGCGGAAGGGAGGGGGGGCTTCTTGCTGACCTCGGGGGGTACTTGGGCTGTCAAGAATGGACGTGCCCAGGCTGAAAGGCCGGGGCTGGGGGGTGGCTGGAGCCGGCAGGTCGCCCATCAGGAAGCCGGGCAGAAACTGAGCTCCAGGGGTCGGCTTGGGAGAGGTGGGAGAGCCCAGGGTCATCGGTTCGGTTCCCACTGAGAGACGGGGACAGTCAAACAGTGTCAGAATGTGCAATATCATCCCAGCACTAACAAGTACAAGATTTACCTTTGAGCTGCATAAAGTAGAAACACTAGGATCAGTCCAGTAAATGTAATCATAGCACAGTAACATACACATAACATGCTCTTATTAGTTTGCTGTCAGTCTTCGTGAACATGAGTAATACTTCCCGCTGATTTACCTTTAATAAAGTTTTACGTTTTATAGAAGCAGAAATACACGAGCTAACAGGCTGTCAGAGCAAGAAGAGTAATGATATACAAATAGATAACATTATAACAACAGATCAAGACTTTTTAAAACCTCTTTACCTTGTAACTCCATCTCTGCTCAGATACTCGCCGCGATTTTCAAAAGTAGGAAGTGACGCCGAGCGAAAAGGATGGCCGGCTAGCTAACGCGGCTAGCAAAGCTAACTGCTTAGCCACTATAACTTACTGCTGTTGAAACGTCTGCTTGAGTGAAACTAAACGCTAACTTGTAGCATCCGATAAGTTAAAGTGAAGTGGTTTAAAATATCGGATATACCCGTTTGTTTCTGGAGCTCCGAGCTGCTGCTGGAGCGAGCTGACAAGAGACTGAAAGCACTGCAGCTAACTGACTTCCGGCGCATTTAGACAGCGTCACTGTGAAGATGCGTTCAAGGGAGTTCATTTATTGTTCAATCGGGGGAAAAATCTTATTTTATGTAATTTGTAATAAAATAAAAACATGTCGGTGAGCAATTTAAACTCCATATTAATAAGGAAGAAATCATCAAAGTTTAATCAACTTATATGTATTCTGATACATTTGATTCATATATTTAAAAACCGAACAGTGAAGGTTAAAAATGATCCCTGGACTCTATGTTCAATGTTCAATGTTCTATGTTCAATGTTCAATGTTCAATGTTCTATGTTCTATGTTCAATGTTCAATGTTCTATGTTCAATGTTCAATGTTCAATGTTCTATGTTCAATGTTCAATGTTCTATGTTCAATGTTCAATGTTCAATGTTCTAATGTTCAATGTTCAATGTTCAATGTTCTATGTTCAATGTTCAATGTTCTATGTTCAATGTTCAATGTTCTATGTTCAATGTTTCAATGTTCTATGTTCAATGTTCAATGTTCAATGTTCTAATGTTCTATGTTCAATGTTCTATGTTCAAGTCTATGTTCAATGTTCTATGTTCAATGTTCTATGTTCAATGTTCTATGTTCTATGTTCAATGTTCTATGTTCTAATGTTCTAATGTTCTATGTTCAATGTTCTATGTTTCTATGCTCAATGTTCTAATGTTCTATGTTCAATGTTCAATGTTCTATGCTTCAATGTTCTAATGTTCTAATGTTCTAATGTTCAATGTTCTATGTTCAATGTTCAATGTTCTATGTTCTATGTTCAATGTTCAATGTTCAATGTTCTATGTTCTATGTTCAATGTTCTATGTTCCATGTTCTAATGTTCTAATGTTCAATGTTCTATGTTCAATGTTCAATGTTCTAATGTTCAATGTTCTATGTTCAATGTTCAATGTTCATATGTTCTATGTCAATGTTCTATGTTCTATGTTCAATGTTCAATGTTCTATGTTCTAATGTTCTATGTTCTAATGTTCAATGTTCTATGTTCTATGTTCAATGTTCTATGTTCAATGTTCAATGTTCAATTTTCTATGTTCAATTTTCAATGTTCGATGTTCTATGTTCATGTTCTATGTTCATGTTCAATCAATTGTTCAATGTTCTATGTTCTATGTTCAATGTCTATGTTCATGTCTATGTTCAATGTTCTATGTTTCAAATGTTTCAATGGTTCATGTTCTATGGTTCAATGTTCATGTTCTAGTCAATGTCTAGTTCTATGTCAAATGTTCAATGTTCTATGTTCTATGTTCTATGTCTATGTTCTATGTTGAAAGGGGCTCTCTTCTTAACTCGACTTTATCTAAAATTCTATATGTCTGTCTTTATACTTTTGTGGCATCAATCAAATTTCTTACAATGTTCTATGTTCTATGTCAATGTTCTATGTTTCTATGTTCAATGTTCTTGTTCATGTTCAAATGTTCTAGTTCTATGTTCATGTTCTATGTTCAATGTTCTATGTTCAATGTTCTATGTTAATTGTTTGTTGAGAGGAGA
>NW_021166958.1:1873-76659 GCF_900634415.1 Cottoperca gobio | reverse complement strand
TTAGTCTTCGTCCATGAAAAACCACAAAACAACTGAAAATCAAAGTCTGAAACGCTACTCCTCCGCCTGCGGGTAATCAAACCAGCAGCCTTTATGTGCCAAGATAATATGTGTGTCTGTATTTATTCATCTTCTATCATCTGACACACTGTGTGCAGGTTGGGAGTGGATGTGGTAGTAAAGATAGGGTTTGTCTTCACAGAGAATAAAGATGGATGAGATCACTGTTAACATTCATGCAGTTTATATAAACAACATCAGAGTTTCTGTGTGTGATAAAGATGGAAACTGGCTGCTGTGCTTTCTTTGTTTCCATCTGTTAATGAAACCACTGCTGATATCTGTCAGTACACGGTGAGGGCACAACACCATTGCTGTAGTACCCCTGAGCAACACGCTGAACCCTCTACAGCTCCTAGTAAATCTTTGTTATCCAGCTGTCTTTGAGCCTAACTCCAGTTATCAGTACAGTAAAGCTGTGGTTACCTTCCAGGATCCTGACAGGGACAACAACATAAAGTCAAATGGTTTTCCTGTTGCAGGCTTTAAAGTTACACCCTGGTTTAAAAACAGTTTATGACACTATATATAATGATGATATAATTATGGCTCCAAACGTTTACCTGTCAATGTTTACATTCTTTTTGAAATGCAGCTCAAGCAACACGAGGACACCCTCTGTTGTCTTTTATAATCCAAACTATTAAAATCTCCCAACATGTCAGATAGACCCATCAGACTGACATATCAACATATTCACAATACTTTGACTGCAGGAGTCTGAAGCCCCGCCCCTCCTCTGTCAGCTGGCCGTCCTGCAGGAAATCCCATCAGAGTCGGAGCTCAGGTGTAAACTGTAACTGTTGTTAAAGTGGCCGCAGCTCTGCACATATAGAACACTTCTATAACATTATTATAGATTTTTACTATATGAATATAAACATATATATACATTTTATAAGTGTCTGTTGTATTTGAACAAAAACGTATTTGATCGATATTGTTTTCTCTGTAATCTGTGCAGCAGCTACTAACTCCCCCTGCAGGTCTCAATAAAGTTTCTTCAATCGGTTTTTTAGTGCAGTTGTAAAACCACAGAAGAAGTCCCGAGGGTCTCTCCTGTTGATGTGTTTGTGAAGACTCCCATCAGTGGGGTCAAAGGTCACAGAGAAGAATTTAAGATGCTGTTTAATGGAGTAAACTGACTCTGCCAGGGTCTGAAATCAGTTTTATTTCTGAAACAGCCGGTTCTTTTCCTGCAGTGATACCTGACCCCTGCAGCAGCATCGGATGAAAGTTGAACCTATTTATTTATTACTTTCTTCAGTCTCAGGAACATCACAGTGTTTTTTAGACTTTATGTTTACATATGAACATATGTCTGTATTCAGTGTGAAGCACTGGTTCACATTGAACTGATACAATCATCGTTTTCAGGAATGTTTGGGAATGTGCAGCGGTGGAAAGTGGGTCAGGGAATTCCAGAAACACAACCACCACATATTGACCAAATTTCATCAGCGGAGGTGGAAACTTCTCTGCCTTCTCTTTCAGCAGGAGGCGGATAATGACAGAGGAGCGTGAACATCCTCACGCAGGGAAGACAGGAAACATTCACATCCGTTACACTCCACAATTAAGGTCCTGCATGTAAATGTTACTTAAGACAAGTATTATTAGAATATTATTACTGATCATTAATGTGTAAGTAGCATTTCACTGTTGTTTTCACATCTATGGTGTAGCTTTGTAAGTGTAAAACATGTTTAGATGTGTTGTACACGAGAGAGTAAGAGCAGGAAACTTCCACTGTTGTCCAATTAAAATGTCCCTCTCTCCTGAAACAGGGTTGGCATGCAGCAACTAGAGAAAAGTCCAGTTAGAGAACTATAAAATACAAAGACTCACGGTAAGGTGTCGGTGCTGAGCGCTGAGACAGGAGCGACCAGTGCTGGTGGATGGTGCACCTCCAAAACGTGACAAAACTGCATTGAAATGGCGCACCCAGGCATCATGTCTAGAGAGGGACATTCCATTGTTTGAGCTGCACAGATCGGATCTAAATGTGGACACTGGTCACACATTAATACAAGGTGTAAATGCCATCAAAGAGTCTATGGATCGCACTGTTTCTGTTGAAAAGTGGGACAGATAGGTCTATATACCTGAAAATAAATATGTATTATCAATTTCTAATTCAAACACATCATCACAGTTTAATCAGTTAAAACGATAGTACCTTTATAGCAGTAGCCTCTCCAACAGCGATTTCATCATCCATCTCGATGTTTCACTACGGACATCGCCCGACCCCCTCCTCAACCTGAACCAAAGTGTTTCAGTGTTCAAACCAATAACAGCAGAGAAAGTGGTAAATTAACGGCCCTGCTCAGATCTGGCATTAACATCTTGGGTGGTCCGATCCCACGTGGAAGCTTTAAGTACGTCAGTTTACACCAGCGCTTATATTATTATTGAAAGCGATATGCAAATAAAAACATACATAATTTCCGTTTGCACACAAAATATATACTGTATTTTAAGAAAATATCGTATATTGTTATTGGTGTGTTTTGTCACATCACATGTGTGTATTATGTTCAAATTTTCTGGAATATTTTATGAACTGTTAAGGTTATCGTCTCCCAACAGTCCCCGGGGACTGTCAGAGCATCACCGGGGATGAGAGCGAGCAGGCAGGTGTCAAACCAGTACCCGAACAAAAACACCGACAGTATGATAATAACATCCAGCACACAACATTCACTCCCTGTGGTTTCTATGATTTGAGAAATACTTTCAAAATACTAATGTTTCAAAATACAAAAAAACGTTAAAATACACACAGCTGCTCACACGTTGTGGACTTAAGTTCCTTCAATGCGGCCCGGACAATCTCTGTATGTGCTCTGAGAGTTCGGATTTCAATATGTCTTGGGTTCATTAACACCTATAGTTAGAGCTGCATGAACAACATGTTGATACTACCAGGTCTGAACAACATGTTAATACTACCAGGTCTGAACAACATGTTAATACTACCAGGTCTGAACAACATGTTAATACTACCAGGTCTGAACAACATGTTAATACTACCAGGTCTGAACAACATGTTAATACTACCAGGTCTGAACAACATGTTAATACTACCAGGTCTGAACAACATGTTAATACTACCAGGTCTGAACAGGATGTTAATACTACCAGGTCTGAACAGGATGTTAATACTACCAGGTCTGAACAACATCTTAATACTACCAGGTCTGAACAACATCTTAATACTACCAGGTCTGAACAGGATGTTAATACTACCAGGTCTGAACAACATCTTAATACTACCAGGTCTGAACAGGATGTTAATACTACCAGGTCTGAACAGGATGTTAATACTACCAGGTCTGAACAACATCTTAATACTACCAGGTCTGAACAGGATGTTAATACTACCAGGTCTGAACAACATCTTAATACTACCAGGTCTGAACAGGATGTTAATACTACCAGGTCTGAACAGGATGTTAATACTACCAGGTCTGAACAGGATGTTAATACTACCAGGTCTGAACAGGATGTTAAGACCGATGGATAATTACTATATGAAGAAACACTATGAATATATGAAGGAAATAAAGAACAAACATTGATTATCAAAAAGACACTGGATTATTCAAAATGAAGAAAGAAACATGATTTCAGTAGCTGCTGTGTGTATCACCTGAGGCTCTGACTCTGGAATGTATTTAATACAAAAGCTCCATTTAAAAACAGCCTCATAAAGGTGAAAACAGTGGTTAGTGTCAGAGATGCAGTCTGGGTGGTCTGCCTCACCCCCGGGAGGGCGGGGCTGAGGGGAGGTCAGCTCATGATTTATGAGATCTGATAAAGAATATTTCCACTGTAGCGTCCTGTTGTTACTGTCTCACCCTGTTATTCTTATTAAGATGAAAACATCAGAGTTGTTATCAGTCTGGACAGGTTCTACTCGTCTGCTGTTCGTGTTTACACTTCAAAGTTTTCTGAAAACAGTCTGAACTGAATTTCTTATGTTTGAAATGTATTATTATTCATGTCTGTACTGATGTCACTTGTGTGAAGTCCAATAAATGTCCTAGAGTTATGTCACTTGAAAAGTAAGAACATTTGGAGATGTGGGGTTAAGAAGAACCTCTGTAGCCCACTGCTATATTAAATATTAGCTGCTGCTAACATAAACCACCAAGCTCTACCAGAGGTGAGGACTCAAGTCGAGTCACTAATTATGATGACTTGGGAGTCGACTTGAAAAAGTCAAAAAAGACTTTAACACGAAAGACTTGTGACTTCACTTGGACTTGATCATTTGATTTGAAAATACTTCCCCCAAGCCCAAACATTAATAAGTGTTCCATGAATCAATGAATTTCTCTTTATTCCTGAATCAGCCAAAATTAACGCTATTCATTCCCAACAAGTCTACATTTAATTTCCCACTTTGTTTGAACTGACAGCATCCAATCAAGTTATGAAGAACTAACTTTATGTTACTGAGCTTCAGTTGGAAAAAATGATACCAAAGATAATTTCAAATGCGTACAAAAAGAATGTGTTGATAAATACAAAATGCAAAATGCAATATGCAAAACACGTGGGTTGAAAATTACAGACAGAGACACATTATGAGTTGTCTGAGGACTCGAAACCTAAAGTTTAGGACTTGGAAGTTGCAAAACAATGACTTGGTCCAATTTTTGCAATCTACCACACAGCCGTCAAAGGGAGAGGGGCATTGTGGGTAATGTAGCCGGCAGCTTTTGGACCGAGGAGGCCTGATGGGGCCCATTTACAGTTTGTGACCAGAATATGACAATAAAATACGCAATGATCATATTATGGTGACGGTTATCGTTATTATACGTCAGTAAGGCTGGAAATAAATCAATGCTCCACCCAGTGAGGACGCTCAGTGACACAAATCAAACACACCCTTGTTGGTCTTGTTGTTATCATCCCAGAGACTGCAGTTTCCACTGTTATCTACTGTGTGTGTGTATGTGTGTGTGTGGTTTATTTTGGGGAGCAGCAGATATGACATGATATTTTGACCTCAGGAAGCCTGCAGGATGTTTTTACTGTAACATTTCAAGGTTACATTTTGAATGATATTTCTTTATTCTAAAGAGTAGTTTGTAGCACGTTACATTACAGCTCAGTAATAACAAGGTAATAGTTTGATAATAAAGAAGTATTTATTAAGTAATAAAATGTAAATACCAACATAATAACCAGGTAACATGTATGTAACATGGTTATAATGGAGAAACACATTTAACGATAGCAATGAGGCAATACTATTTTGTATTAGTATATTGTTTGCTGTTTATGTATTTTCAATCCTGAAGCTGCAGCACGAAGTACACACATACTGTACTGTGTGTATGTACTCTGTGTGTGTGTACTATGTGTGTGTGCTGTGTGTGTGTTAATGTGATGTTTCCTCAGAGGGAAATATTCAAATCTTGTCAGTCTCACTGAGCATCAACATGTTTAACAAACACGTCGGGTTCACAGGTTAACACCTGAGTCCATAAAGAATACAGTGAACTGTGAAACCCTCACTCAGACTTTTCTAAATAACAAACAAAATTTTAATAAGAACAATAAAATAACCACTGTATTCTAAAGAATAGCACACTTCTTCCTGCTAAAATTACTCTTCTCATAAGATATTTTTTGTATCTAATATATAATTATTTCTCTTAAAACACAACTTTATTTTGATATATTTTGAAACAACCTCACTCCTTTTTTTTGTAACTTTTCTCATATTGTGACTTTTTATTCATGACGTTATTATTTTTCATGTTTGGAGTTACACAGAAATTAAAAAAATATATATATTTTTTTTTAAGTATTAATTTAATTTATTAACAAGCTGATATGAGTGTAAATATATTACATTAACAATGTGAAGCTCATTAACAACTTAGTTTTACATTTTGTACATTTATGTGTAGTTTTATAATTTTTAAGAAAGTAATAATCAATTATAATAAATACAAATAAAAGTAACTAAAGCAATGTGAAATGTATTCTTTAATTCAGGATTTAATTGTGTGCTTTCTGTTAGACAAAAAGATATCAGTGTTTCACACTAACATACAGTTTCCTGTCAGTTAATTTATAGTTTATAGAAACAAGCATCTTGCTGAAAAATATAATGAATAAAGAAACATTCAACAATCACCTTAAACTGCTACTAAAATAAAATGTTTGAAGAAACTTTTATTCAAAGAATTTAAAACTTATTTCTTCACATTAATAACGACATACTGGTCTTTTATTTATTTTACAGCCTGTTAATAAAAGCAGTATTTGTAATATCATCTGTTATTTTACACGTATTTTTACGAATATTTTACAGGTATTTACAGGTATTTTACGGGTCAGGGTTATCAATACTGGCTTCTGCAGGTGAGGGTGCAGAGCTGCACGTGTCTGGTTTCTCCTCCGGGAGGGGCGGGGACAGTTCAGGGGGGGGGGGGGGCGGTGATGAAGAGGAGGAGCAGCTGGTCCGGGTTCAGTCTGTCGCAACGTTTTCTTCTTCTCTTTGTTTCACATGAAAGGTTCTGATGGACAATCTGTGGCCGGACTAAAATCCGGATCAAACCTGCATTAAAGCCAGATTAAACCACGGGATAGACTCGGATTAAAGGCGAATGCGCAGCGGGACTGTGGATTCTGATTTCTGAGTTTGGATCAGAACCCGGGCCATGGGTCTGTAGGACGGGAGAACTTCCTGGATCTTCTGTCTCCACGCAGCTGTGATGGATCCTCGAGCTGATTATTGATCCGTGATTGAGTATTGATGAGCGGGATGGCCGCGCGCCTCCTGCTGCTACTGCTCGCGCTCTGGATGTGCGGACACGCCAAGAGCGCGTCTCCGCAGCAGCGACCCTCCTACAGCCTTTACACCAGCGGGCACGCGCACGGAGCTCGCGCCGCCAGCAGACACAGGTAGACTAAAGTACTAACACCACAGTGTAGAAATACTGTGTTACAGTAACTACAAAAGTATTATCATGAAAATGTACCAAAAGTAAAAGTCCATATTCTGTATAATAACATATATATATATATATATATATATGATATTATATTGTATTATAATTATTAATGCATCACTTTAATGTTAGCGCTGGTAAAGCTGGAGCTCATTTTAATGACTTTATAAACTGTGGGAGTTTGTGTATTCACCTAGAAATCAATAACGTTTGTCTCAACCTTGAATAATACTTAATGTCCACTGATGACGTAATTATGATGTTTTATTGTGAAAGAGTGGAAAGGAAATCAGAAGGTTTTCTATGTTAATCAGCTGTGTTTCCATGGTAACAAGCTCAGCAGCCTCTGAGGCTGTTTGTAAAGTAAAGTTATAAAGTATATAACGTTTCTAAAGTTATACAATTATTAAGTTTATAAAGTTATCAAATGTATAAAGTTATAATGTTAAGTTATTAAGTTATTAAGTTTACAAAGTTATAAAATTCTAAAGGTTATAAAGTTTATAACATTTGTAAAGTTTATAAAGTTATACAGTTTGTAAAGTTTATAAAGTTATGAAGTTTATAAAGTTATGAAGTTTATAAAGTTATAAAGTCATGAAGTTATGAATTTAGAAAGTTTGTAAAGTTTGTGTTGATATCATAATCATAATTAATTGTGTTCTCTGGAGTAACCGGCTGGAGCGACATAGAACAGGTAGAACAGCACAAATCACCGTACGGCACACAGCACACATTTAGTTTGTTCGTTAACTAAGTTATCTGTTTATGTTAGCTGAGTAGGCTACAGATACTACCGAACTGAAACTTTATTTCTCCTCCAGTTGGAACATGAGGGATTTAACCCTTTGTAGAGCCGTTGGAAACTATGTTTTATTTAAAACGCATATGCAGTTAATATCAAAAAAGCGGTCGGGACAATTTTAGGTAATCAGAAAAGTGGGACAATTCATATCACATATTACGCACATGCTTGCAGGAAACATGATGTCTGACTTGACTTTTTTCCGGAGGCGGTTGTTTCAGTGCTCATGGTTCCTTCTTTTCAGCGGTTTGAGTATTAAATGAGTTCCTCTGCCAGTTTCAGTTCCCTGGCAGTCCATAATATTTATTAGGCTCATATTAAGAACAGAGGTTGACGTAAACTGCACAGATTGTAAAGCCTTCTGAGGCAAATTTGTAATTTCTGATATTTGGCTCTATAAATAAAATGTGTCAGACCTCTTCACAGCCTTGTCCATTAGGCAGAGCAGATTTGCAGTCTTCTGCTCCACATAGCGTTCGAGCTTATCATGTATGGTGTTCATGAGTTTAGACATCATCAGACTGCCAGGAGGCGGGACACTGGATGGGGGAGCCTTCCCGCTTCTGTGGCCCAAATCAGCTGTTGTCCATGTTTCGTCTGTGGTGACTGGGATTGTGACTTTGGGCCGAGCCAGCTTTCTAAGTAACTCATTCACTGCATTCATCAGTTCATTAAGCACTGTGCTTGTATGGCTCTCACACAGGGGATGTGTTTGTAACACTGCACTTTTCATCTCCCAGTTTAAAATATAACGAACACTCACAGTCGGGTAACTCTGGAGGTCTAACCATCGCTGGTAAGAGCTGTGAGCTCACTTTGTTAGTGACGTGCGTGTGGGGAGCTCAATATAACGTCGCTCAACCCTAACCCTGATATGTTTGGGTGATGCCAATGTAGATGCCCCATCATGTTAAATTGTATACTGTTAGCTTACTTGACAAGTATCAAGCAACGCTGACAGACGGCCTCTTTTTTATTGATGATCTTTGAATAGCTTTAAAACGCTGTACAAATACAATGTATTAATATTATTATTAATATTATAAACAGATCAGCATCCTGGAGTTCATGGAGAGAGTACAGATGGACATTATTGCATTTAAAATTGAACTCCGGACCACCATTGACATTAAAGTTGATGACTTTCCTTCAATGTTTCGAGAGGAGTTTCACGGAGAAACAACCTCCAATACCTGTGAGATCCAAATAGAGTGCATGAAAGTAACGTGAAAGAGCCGGAGGCGGCCACCCACGCGCCTCTGGACATTAGCCTGCTGAGCAAGGAGGGGCAGAGGAACAGGATTTTTTCACAGATTATCTGTCTCATGCACTGCTATCAGGATATAGTGACAGCAAATATGACAAATAGTAATTTTCAAAGTAAAAAAGTAGTAGTAGTTTTGCCTCGGGGACCAGCCTCTCCTCTAAAGCAGACATCGCTCGCTGTGCCTTTGCCAGCGGACAGTCACAGGCAATACTACACCAGATCGACCCTCTTATATCTTCCTGGACTTCACCCCGGCTGTGTCCAAACTAACTAAACCACCCCGACGTAAAGTTTGGCCTTCGGTCCACAATGGTAAGAGACGTTCAAGTCTGCAGAGGAGGCAACGACATACACTAACCTTCCTGTGAAGAAACAACACTTTACCTCCATACAGTACTGAGTGACTTTGGTTGCACTTGCTTTATCTTCGGGAGCTAACTGAGTTACTTAGTATTTTTCTACCTTTTAAAGCGACACATTAGTATTTCCTCTCTGACACTAAATACAGTCCTGTCCTAGTACAGTGTGTGTGTGTGTGTGTGTGTGTGTGTGTGTGTGTGTGTGTGTGTGTGTGAAGACAGACGGTTGTTCAGTTATTTTGGTTTGTGTTCTTAACTACAAAGAGGTTAAAAAGAAAAAGCACTTTCCTGAATTGTTTACGTGTTTACCAGCTAACAGTTTTCTTCTGGCGGAAGAATATGATAACATTGGTAGTACTGCATTTCATCACCACCACGCACACGCACACACACACACACACACACACACGCACACGCACACACACACACATTGTTTGGCAGTGAAGAAGCAAATTGAAACAAACGCCCGAATGACTCATTTCCTGTTGAGAGAGTGACATCACTGTGTGTGTGTGTGTGTTAGCAAATATTAAAGCATCATCTGTAGAAATGTTTTGATGTTTTTCAGCATTATAATTTTTACACAGAATCCTACTCTGTGATTGGCTGACGCTCACATCCTACACAACAGCACGTCCACAGAGACGGATGAAATAAATGATTCTATGGATTTACATGAATTAAATGTTATGAATTTATCGGAACCTTCAGCAGACATTAAAACAGATTTCAGATAAAGTTAAGCCTCAAACATCATCCTCCACAGAAAGTACAAAACATTATATAAACAGATTTTAATGATGGAAACTCAAAATAAAGGTTTCCTCTGTTCCTCCATAATTACAGCTGACTGGAGGTGCAGGAACATTTCATTAATGTCACATATGAAGATATTTAAATGAAACATTTGAAAAGCCTTTTAATGATAACTGGAGCTACAGTAGATACTAAGTCTGGTTTCTCACGTATTCAACAATATGTGTGTTATCCTCGGGGGGGCACACAGTTACACTGTACCAACAGTTTTTAAGGTGGACTCGTAGTTGTGTTGCTCTCTATGAAGATTCACATGAGGAAAACTTTATTATTTTGTAATAAAATACGTCTAAAATAAAAGAACGAGATCACGGGTACAAGCGGCCGAAATGGGTTTTCTCAGACGGGTGGCGTCTCCCTTAGAGATAGGGTGAGAAGCTCAGCCATCCGTGAGAGACTCGGAGTAGAGCCGCTGCTTCTTTACGTTGAAAGGAGCCAGTTGAGGTGGTTCGGGCATCTAGTAAGGATGCCACCTGGGCGCCTCCCTAGGGAGGTGTTCCAGGCACGTCCAGCTGGGAGGAGACCCCGGGGAAGACCCAGGACTCGGTGGAGAGATGATATCTCCTCACTGGGAACGCCTCAGGATCCCCCAGTCGGAGCTGGAGAATGTGGCCTGGAGAAGGGAAGATTGGGGTTCCTTACTGGAGCTGCTGCCCCCGCGACCCGATCCCGGATAAGCGGTGGACAATGGATGGAAAATACGTCTTTATTTAGACTCAACGCAAACCCTAGATTTTGTCTAACAGAAACCTCGATCATGTAGATCTGCTCCTTTACCGTAAATACCTCGCTTCTGGATCAGTGTGTTTCTGGATCAGGGTGTTTCTGGATCAGTGTGTTTCTGGATCAGGGTGTTTCTGGATCAGTGTGTTTCTGGATCAGGGTGTTTCTGGATCAGTGTGTTTCTGGATCAGTGTGGATCAGTGTGTTTCTGGATCAGGGTGTTTCTGGATCAGTGTGTTTCTGGATCAGTGTGTTCTGGATCTGTGTGTTTCTGGATCAGTGTGTTTCTGGATCTGTGTGTTTCTGGATCAGTGTGTTTCTGGATCTGTGTGTTTCTGGATCTGTGTGTTTCTGTGTTTCTGGATCAGTGTGTTTCAGGATTAGTGTGTTTCTGGATCTGTTTGTTTCTGGACCAGTGTGTGTGTAGGTCTATTAGTGTATTAGTGTGTGTGTGTGTGTGTGTGTGAGTGTGTGTGTGTGTGTGGGTAAGTGTATTAGTGTATCAGTGTGTGTGTGTAGGTGTATTAGTGTATCAGTGTGTGTGTGTAAGTGTATTAGTGTATCAGTGTGTGTGTGTGAGTGTGTGTGTGTGTGTGTGTGTGGGTAAGTGTATTAGTGTATCAGTGTGTGTGTGTAGGTGTATTAGTGTATCAGTGTGTGTGTGTGTGTGTAGGTGTATTAGAGTATCAATGTGTGTTTGTAGGTGTATGAGTGTATAAGTATGTGTGTGTAGGTGTATCAGTGTGTAGGTGTATTAGTGTATCAGTGTGTGTTTGTAAGTGTATCAGTGTGTGTGTGTGGGTGTGTGTGTGTGTGTGTGTGTGTGTGTAGGTGTATCAGTGTATCAGTGTAGGTGTATTTGATTTGGATTTCATTGTATGTCTATGTTTGTTATGTTATTGTAGTTTTCTGATATTGAAAGCTGTATATTTTCATCTCTATAAAACAAAAATAAAATGTATTCAGTTTATTAAGAAGATTATGTTTATTCTAACGTTATTATTTAAATCAAATGTGATGAAATCACTTGACTTTAATTAAATGTGTTTCTGCTGTATAAAAACATTAATGAATGACAACAATTAGTTGATCAATATTTCCATCAATATTCCCTCTTTTTCAATAATTGAGTAAACAAACTCAGTAATAATAATAATTAAAGAGTCTGCTGCTGAACCAAGATCACACACACACACACGCTGTTTGCAGCGTTAATCTCTTCATCTGATGTTTTTTTGCAGTTTTAGCTTTGCATGTTTTCCATCAGACATTTATTCATACAGTCGACCACAGACTTCAAAATAAACGTTTAACTTTTTTAATTTTTTAATTGCCTGATACAGTGATTACAGAACAAATGAAGATAAAATACCAAAATACTTTATACAAAGTAAGACAAGACAAAATTAAACATCTGTAACTGGAAGAAATTTCCAAATAAAAGTCTTTCAATAGATCAGTTGTATGTAAAAAGTAAAAGTTTACAGATTTTATAGATTTACACTGTTTTGAAATAGCATTACCCGAAAATATCTGCACACACTGACCTCGCTCGACACACAGATGTTTGTCATTAAACCTGCAGCAGCAAAAGAAAAGTCTCCACATTTACAGACCTCTCTCTGTTGTATGTATATATATATATATATATATATATATATATATATATATATATATATATATATATACACACAACAGAGAAAGATATAGTGTATATTGTATCTACATATCCATGTGTCGAGACCCAGCCCCCCCACTGAGAAGTATAAAAATATTTAGGGTTCATTATGAAACTGTGGCGGTCCAGGTAGTATCGAGAAACACGCAGAAGGAGGTTGTGCTGATTGTAAATGTCACGACAGACTGGACAAAAGGATGACCTGTGAATGTTAAACTAATGAAAACATCTTTTCACGTCTGAGAGAAGTGACCAGTCGGTTGTATCATCTCTGAGTGTTCGGAGTTCATCACAGAAGCTGTAACAAATGTCTCTCTGTCTCTTTACTGAAGCTCTAACATTTCAGCCACATTTCACCGGGATCAAAGGGATGAAAACGTTCTTTTGTCTTTTTAAAGTGTTTCAACAAGCTCGCTGTAAAACGTGCAGCAGCGTTTTTTATCTCCAGTAAAATCATCTTTGTGGACAAGAAGACTTTTGGCAATAACAACAACTGAAGGTTGATCATATTGATATCTGCATTTTGTATTTTGTAAGGATTGATTGGAAGACTATATTAATTTGACCACA
Source organism: Cottoperca gobio (assembly GCF_900634415.1). Lineage (NCBI taxonomy): Eukaryota > Metazoa > Chordata > Actinopteri > Perciformes > Bovichtidae > Cottoperca > Cottoperca gobio. The sequence continues at coordinate 63,401 of NW_021166958.1, read as the reverse complement.
ATTTGTGTCAATATTACATTACATTACAGTTCATTTAGCTGACGCTTTTGTCCAAAGCGACGTACAAAAAGTGCAAACAATCATGAGGATACAACTCCGAACAGCAAGAATCTTGCAAGTACATTAGCTTCAGATAGGTACAATCCTTTAAGTGCAGAACAATAGCTTTAAATAAACCAAACCAATATAAGTTTTTTTCTTCTTTATTTTCATTCGTCGATGTGCAGTCGAAACAGGTGAGTTTTCAGTCTGCGACGGAAGGTGTGAAGACTGCCTGCTGACCTGACATCAATGGGGAGGTCGTTCCACCATGTTGGAGCAGGATAGCAAACAGGCGGGTTTTGTTTGAGGGTCTCTGGGTCCCACTTGCAGTGAGGGAGTTGCAAGCCGATTGGCTGATGCAGAGCGAAGTGAACGCACTGGGGTGTCTGGTTTGACCATGGCCTGGATGTAGGAAGGGGCTGATCCATTCACAGCACGGTAGGCCAGCAAAAGAGTCTTGAAGCAGATTCGGGACACCACTGGTAGCCAGTGAAGGGAGTGGAGGAGCGGTGAATTGTGGGAGAACTTGGGTAGATTGAAGACCAGTTGGGCTGCTGCATTCTGGATGAGCTGTAGAGGTCGAATGGCACATTAACTTAGTAAAAAACTCAGTAAAACAATATTCTCACAGTCTAGTAGAAGATCCTCCAAGATTCAGAAGCACTGTATATATACTGTACATATGTATGTACATACATATATATATATACTGTATATATATATACACAGTATATATACATATATACATACATATATATGTATATATATATATATATCTGAACTAAAATAAATAATAAAATGTTTCTGTTGCTGTTTATCCATCACGTCTCTATTGTGTGTTTGTGTGTGTGTGTGTTAAACAGGAACTGGTGTGCGTTCGTGGTGACAAAGACAGTGAGCTGTGTGGTGGAGGATGGAGTGGAAACCTACATGAAGCCTGATTATCATCCCTGCAGCTGGGGGAGCGGACAGTGCAGCAGGGCGGTGCTGTGAGTACACACAAACTCACGCACTCATATACAAACATACACACACACACACTCACACACTCACACAAACACATATAGAATCCACGTACGTCTTCCTCCCTCTCTGCAGATACCGGACCTACATGAGGCCGCGGTACAAAGTGGCGTACAAAATGGCCACGGAGATGGAGTGGAGGTGTTGCCATGGTTACAGTGGGGCGGACTGCAGTGAGGGTCCGGTTGGAGGAAGCAGACCTCAGGAGGGACCGGGCTGGGGGGCGAGCTCTGGATCTGAACAGACTGCAGGACACGGCGGTGAGTGAAGTTAGACAAAAAAGGGGGAAAACTAAATCTGAATATACTGTATCTTTTTGTTTCCATCCACAACCATTATGTGATTATATAATCTGGACGTATCCTTTAAACATGGACCTGCACCACAAGACAACTGTGGGGATGATAACCCGGCTGCTGAGTTAGTAACATTTAAGGGAAATTAATGCATACAGATGGAGAGGAGGAGAGAGGTGTAAGTCCCCCGGCAGTCTAAGCCTATAGCAGCATAACTAGGGGCAAGCCCGACCTATAAGCTTTATCACAAAGGAAAGTCTTCAGCCTGCTCTTAAATGTGGAGAGGGTGTCTGCCTCCAGAACACAGACTGGGAGCTGGTTCCACAGGAGAGGAGCTTGATAGCTGAAGACTTTGGCTCCCATTGTACCATTGGAGACTCTAGGAACCACAAGGAACAATGTATTCTGGGAACACAGTGGATGGAAGGATAGAGCTTCCGTGAGCAGTTATCAGTTAGCTCAAATTCAGCCAGACCAAACCAGCCCCTGAGCTCTGATCCCGGCATCTGCAAACTTTCTGTTGCTCCCGTTACACAGGTTAGACCGGGCTCCACTAGCCCGCTGTAACTCCTGGAGTTGGGCTTTTTGCTCCACCACAGACACTAACTGAATCGTGGTCTCCCAGAGCCGCTGCAGGCTCTCCTCCCAGTGAAGAAGTCCCCCTTCAAAAAACAAAAACCTGAGTAATTTCCTCGTCTCTGGGGTGGCCGGGACAGCCAAGCCAAGAAACAAACGTAACAAAAGAGAAACACACTGATGGCGAACATAAAGTACGCTAACGCCACACGTGAACATTACATGACAGCTCTCAGAGTTTCAGCGCTTTGGAGTACTACTGTTAGTTAGAAGTAGGCTTTTTTTTATAACTGATGACAATAAATGTAGATTGTATGGAGCCCGTAGTAGAGGTGAAATGCTGCACCCTATTTCTTTGGAGCAGGTGGTGTTAGTGTTCTTAATTTGGAGTCAGAGTTTCTATCTTGAATCAATCCAGTAAACTTCTTATTTATCTCAAAACATTTACACTTATTTAAACATAAGACAAGCATGGAAAATACTCTCAGCTGAGAGACAATCCTGTTTCACAGCACCTCTCTCTCCTCCTGCTCCACAGAAATCATCCCGCCTCCAAGCCAAACGCCCTTCATGTACTCCGCCACTGGGGGTTGTCTTCTTCCCCATTTGCCCCTTTTAGGCACATAGGCGTGTCCACAACTATTGGCGCAGATGTCTTCCTTGGTATTTCTTCACCCCTTGTGGAGGGGAGTACCTCTAGCATGTATTACACTAATATTTCTTGTCCTGAGCAGTGAATACATTCAGTATATAATATTATATACATAAATACATATAGTAATTGACTATTACAAATTGTAGTAAATAAAATACATAGTAATACATTAAGGAGTTAATTATATCACAGTGGCTCGGTGCTACACATACCTTTGCTGTGAGGAAGGTTACATCGGCTCTGTGTGAAGCGATGAGAATATTGTTCGGAAATCACATGCTTCATGTACGTCATCATTTATTCACTAAATCTCAGGCAACAGGAAACAGTTTTTAAACATATCTCTTCTCAGTGGAACACATGCACAAGGCCTTCTACTCTGTATGAAAGTCATCTGTGAGCTGTGCTGACCTCTGTTGGTAACATGGATTATGGTCTGACTGTAAAAGCTTTTGCTTCTTTTCTTTCAGGGCGAGTTGAGAACGAGAAGATGAGGCAGTTGGAGGAGAAGATCCAGAGTTTGTCCAAAAACCTGCAGGACCTTCAGTCCAGCTTGATCACCATGAACAGAGGAGGAGGAGGAGTGGGGGGAGGAGGAGAAGGTACATCTTCAGGAGGGAGACACCCTGCTGATGCAGCTCAGCCAGAGATTAAAGAGACAATTCACAGCATTCAGACCAAACTGGACCAGCTGGATAACCGCACACAGGTGAGTCACCCAATACCAATACATAATTACATTAATACTAATATGACACAAAAATATATAATATTGGTTTTATTTTTCCTCTAAGTCAAGCTTCAAAGTCATACCTCTTCTTTTCAGAGACAAAATCAGACATAGGGAACTGGGACGTAACCATAACTAATTATATTGTAACCATTAGTAATTATATCGGTAACGATTACTTATCAAATGTATTTATATAGCCCAATATCACAAATTACACATTTGTCTCAGTGGGCTTTACAGACTGTACAGCATACGACATCCTCTGTCCTTAGACCCTCGCACCGCACAAGGAAAACTTCCTAAAAGAAACTCCACAATTAAAGGGGGAAAATGGAAGAAACCTCAGAGAGAGAGACTGAGGAGGGACCCCTCTCCCAGGAAAGACAGACATGCAATATATTACATTACATTACAGTTAATTTAGCTGACGCTTTTGTCCAAAGCGACAATAAGTGCGAACAATCAGGAGGATACAACTTCGAACAGCAAGAATCTTGCAAGTACATTAGCTTTAAATAAGCCAAACAAAAGTGCAACATACAGAAACAATAGAATATGAATTCAACCACTAGCTACAAATAAGCCAAACCAATGGAAGTGCAACATACAAAGAACAGAATTTATTTATTTTTTATGAAAATATTTTTTAGATGTCTACAGGATAAACAACATACTAAAAATACAACATCTATGTGATAGAAATGATGATGCGATTGTATTTAAAAAATAGAATCCAGGATGATGTCAAAAAAGCTTCTCGTTGCCTGGGTGTCAGGTTGGACAAGGGCAATAGGTGCAACCACGATTTATGATCAAGACGTAACCATTAACCTGCCAGATGAGAGACACAGAAACTCCGGATGCTGAGTTAGTAACATACATTTAAGTGACATAAATGCATACTGATACAGAGGGAGAAGAGGAGAGAGAGATGGGGAAAGGAGGAGGAGAGAGGTGTCCCCTCGCAATCTGAGCTCATAGCAGCATAACTAGGAGCTGGTCCAAGGCAAGCCTGAGCCAGCCCTAACTACACGCTTTAAAGAGGAAAGTATTGAGCCTGCTCTTAAATGTGGGGAGGGTGTCTGCTTCCCCAACACAAACTGGGAGCTGGTTCCACAGGAGAGGAGCTTGATAGCTGAAAGCTCTGGCTCCCATTGTACTCTTAGAGACTCTAGGAACTACAAGTAACCCTGCAGTCTGGGAGCGCAATGCTCTAGTTGGTTTATAAGGTACTATGAGATCTTTAAGATATGCTGGAGCGTGACCATTAATTGATTTGTAAGTCAGGAGAAGGATTTTGAATTCTATTTTGTATTTAACCGGGAGCCAGTGCAGAGCAGCTAATACAGGAGTAATATGATCCCGTTTCCTTGTTCTTGTCAATGCATGTGCCGCTGCATTGTGGATCAACTGAAGAGTCTTAAGCGACTTTTTGGGACAACCTGATAACAATGAGTTGCAGTAATCCAGCCTTGAAGCAACAAATGCATGGACTAGTTTTTCTGCATCATTTTGAGGCATGATGTGTCTTATTTTTGCAATGTTATGTAGATGAAAGAAGGCAGTCCTTGAGATTTGTTTTATGTGGGAGTTAAAAGACAGATACTGATCAAAGATGACGCCAAGATTCCTTACAGTCGTGCTGGAGGCCAAATTAATGCCATCCAGAGCTTCTATGTCATTAGAAAATGCGTTTCGGAGGCGTTTATGGCCAAGTATAATAACTTCAGTTTTGTCTGTCTTTAACATCAAAAAGTTGCTAGACATCCAAGTTTTTATGTCCTTAAGGCTTGAAGTTTGGCCAATTGATTGGTTTTGTCTGGTTTAATTGATAGATATAATTGGGTATCATCCACATAACAATGAAAGTTTATAGAGTGGTTCCTTATAATATTGCCCAAAGGAAGCATATATAAGGTGAATAGAATTGGTCCAAGTACAGAACCCTGCGGAACTCCAACACTAACTTTGGCTGTCATGGAGGATTTATCGTTAACACATACAAATTGAGAGCGCTCAGATAAATAGGACTTGAACCAGCTTAGTGCTGTTCCTTTTATGCCAACACAATGTTCCAGTCTCAGTCTCTACTAATTCTATAGGTAACCATTTCTAATTATATCGGTAACCATTACTTATTATATCAGAAACCATTACTTATCATATTGTAACCATTACTAATTATATCAGTAATCATTACTAATTATATTGGTAACCATTACTAATTATATTGTAACCATTACTGATTATATTGTAACCATTACTAATTATATAGGTAACCATTTCTAATTATATCGGTAACCATTACTTATTATATTGTAACCATTACTAATCATATTTGTAACCATATTAAGTATATTGGTAACCGTTTACTCATAGCTGATGAAGGGTGGACAGATCCACTTGATGTGGCTTAAATTAGTTTGTCTCGCTGTGGAAATGAGCAGAGATTGTTGGTGCAGTTTTGTTTTTATGTTGGTTTTTAACATTAAGTTAAAGACAAAACTGTACTTGAATGTTTTAATGAGAACTGTAGCTGAAGGGTCTCTGCTCTAACAGGCTCATGATAAAACACTTGTCAGCATTAACAACCACCTGGTGAATGGGAAAGGGAACGAGCTTGATGGCGGTCCGCCTGGCGGAGGACTGAGTGGAGGAAGGCTAAATTCGCTGAAGGAGGAGATCCTCCGGGAGTTGGAGAGGAGGGTGTCGCTGTCCTGCTCGTCCTGTCAGGTATCACATCAACCTCCGTTATGAGCCATTCATCCAAAATGATATATATAAGGCTTCTGACCCTCTCTGGGCATTCTGACTGAAGTGTGTGAAGTAGAAATAAAATGACTACAAGAAAACATAAACTGTGTTTTACAGGCCGGTGTGGAGGATCTGCGCAGACAGCAGCAGGAGGACCGAGAGAGCATTCGAGCTCTGGAGAAGGAGCTAAGTGCCATGGACATTCGGTATCGGCAGGGCCTGGATGGTCTGAGACGGGAGGTGGTCCGTCTTCGAGGATGCTGTGACAACGTCAACTACCTCCAAAACCGCATCACTAACGCTGAGCTCAAGATCAGCTCGGCCTCAGAGAACTTTGATGTTCTGCAGAACCGGCTAGACAAGCACCTCAGCGGAGGAGGCGGCAGCAGCAATACTGAGAACGGCGGCAGCAGAGAAGGAGGGTTGGGAGGCGGCGATGGAATCGGTTTTGGTGGGAGAGATGTTGTGGTGACGGAGGATAGACTGGACAATCGGCTGAAGGACCTGGAGCGGCGGATCAACAACACTGTGCAGCGGACTGAGCAGAGCTGCTCATACCTGGAGAACGACCTGAAGGACTACTTCCACAGAGAACTGGGGGACCTGAGGACAGTGTTTCTGGATCGGTTTGATGACCAGGCCTTCAGGGTTGCAGACATGGAGCTGGACGTGGGGCTGGTAAAGGACAGGCTGAGTGGCCACGACAAGAGGCTGTCGAAGCATGAAAACAACACATCCACCATGAGCCGCAGTCTGGAGGAGTGCAGCTGTGGTGGCTCTGAAAGAGGAGGAGGAGGAAGAGGAAGTGGTGACTGGGGAGATGGAAGAGAATCTACAGCAGGTGGATCTCCAGGAGGTGGATCTACTGGAGGTGGATCTCCAGGAGGTGGATCTACAGGAGGATCTACAGGAGGTGGATCTACAGCAGGAGGATCTACAGGAGGTGGATCTACAGGAGGAGGATCTACTGGAGGTGGATCTCCAGGAGGTGGATCTACAGGAGGTGGATCTACAGGAGGAGGATCTACAGGAGGTGGATCTACAGCAGGTGGATCTACAGGAGGGGGACTATCTGGGATGGGAGGGGAACGAGAAAGTACGACAGAGAAATCCCTGGAGTGGAGAGTCGTGGCCAACGAGGATCAGATTCGACACTTTAACACTGAACTCAAAGACCTGTCGGTGTCCGGAGACTCTCTGCACAACAAGGTGAGACATAGTGCTGATATTGTGACCCCATTTTTCATCTTCATCCTTTGTTGATATTTTTATATCAAAAGATATTGAAGCATGATCATCATTAACTCTCTTACTGGGGAGTAACCAACAGTGATGTGAATTTAAAACGAATATCAGGTCACTAAAAGAAACTCAGATTAAACTGGTTTAAATAAAATATTTAAAAGGACATAGTCACACGTACGAAATTAACTTCCATTCTATGCAAGCGAAGGGGCAAATAAAACATTTGCTTCCGCTGGAGTTCAACTTTGGTTAATTTATACCGGGGATGTCGCAGCCTCAACCACATCATGGATATTGGTTGAGGCTTCGACACCACATGGCACCGCCTACATTCTGCACGGCTATCGCCTCGATAGGCGAGATTCTGTTACTGCATTGCCTATTTCTCACCTCAAATGTCTTCAGGAACATATTTTACTGTACTGTTTAGATTTAAAATGTTGCCATGGCCAGAGCAACACCACCTCGGCAGGCGGTGGTCACTCGCCTGCATGTGTGGCCTTGCCCTTATATCACTGTTTGATATGATCGTCATGAATATTAACGTGTGAATCATCCCCGAGGTTGTGGACCTTAGTCATGATGTGCGTAAGATCAAGGCTCTGACCGGGGATCACGGCGAGTACTTTAACCGAATCGTGACTGAAGTGGAGATGCTGGGGCAGGACTGTGAGTTGTGTGGGAAGGCTAAGGACGAGCTGCGGAGGCTGAAGAATCACTCCCAGGATGCACTTGGGCGCATGCAGAACCACATCGACAGACTCCAGGTCAGACTGGACTCAGGCAGAGAGGGCTGCTCCCAGATGTGTTCACAGCTCGAGGACGATGTCCGTCAGCTACGAGACGATGTCAGGAGGTGCACCTGCCCGGACACATCCATAGGTAAGATCAAGTGTGCTTTCTAAACCCCCCCGAGATGATTGGAAGGGAAAGGGACGGTGGGTCGAGGATTCTGAGACAAACGAGGCACGTGCTGACAGGGAATAAACAGGCGATGACAGGTGATCAGAGGTGTGGTTGAGGCATGGCCCTGCTCCCGAAACATAAATTTACTAATTAACTTCATATAATTAAGTTATAATGCAAACTAAACTCCCATTAGGTGGTGGTTCTGGTGGTTCTGGTGGTCGTGGACCGGGGTTGGGTGCTGAAAAGCCTTTAGATGGCCACAGTGTGATCGGAGGCTCCATCAATAACAACCATCTGAAGACACTGCAGGGCGAATTGTCCGAGGTCATCCTTACCTTCAGCGCCATCAACGACACCCTGAAGGGCCTCGAACACACGGTGCAGAAACACGGCAGCGTCATCACCGATCTTGGTGAGCCCCGCGAGCTAACACTGACTCTGCATTTATTGACTCTCTTAGCTAACTTTCATCCTTTCACGCTGACAGGAAACACAAAGGATAAGATCATCTCTGAGCTGGACAAAATTCAGCAGGAGGTGACGGAGCACATTGAGGAGAGCCACGAGCGGCTGCATGGAATGGAGCGGGACATCCGGCGGTTTGAGAGCACAGTCCTGGTGGAGATGGGAGACTGTAAGAGGTCTGGAGACGGGCTGGAGAAGAGGCTGTCGAAGCTGGAGGGAGTGTGTGGGAGGCTGGACGGTGTCTCAGACTCCATCCTCAACATCAAGGAAGGTGATGGTGATTAATTTTCCCTTCAGCAAATCTCCTACATTTTCATATTATCTACAAATCGGTATTGTAAGGTGAGGTGCAGAGTAGCATGATGTGTCCTATTGTCTTCATGTGTTGGGATGTGTCCTATGTTTATGACGTGTTTGGACGTGTCCTGTGTTCAGGACTGAGCCGACACGTTTCCAGTTTGTGGACATCTGTTTCTGGTCTGAATGAGTCGGTTGTCCATCACGGAGGAATCCTGGACTTCATCAAGAAGAACCAGGACGATGTGTACAGCAGGATGAAGAACCTGAACTCGAGCCTGAACCAAGTCCTCAAAGACCTGGAGAGTTTCTCTGAGCATGACCTGCCTGGTGAGCTGGACTCTACTGTTTATATTATATTCAAATCAAATCAAATGTATTTATATAGCCCAATATCACAAATTTGTCTCAGTAGGCTTTACAGACTGTACAGCATACGACACCCTGTCCTTAGACCCTCGCACCGCACAAGGAAAAACCCCACAATTAAAGGGGAATAATCAGGGAGAGCAACTAAGGAGGGATCCCTCTCCCAGGACGGACAGACGTGCAATAGATGTCGTGTGTAGAGGATAAACAATATAGTAAAATTATAACATCCATGTGACAGAAATGATGATGTGGTCAAATGTTTTAAAAAAGGATGAATCCAGGATGATGTAATAAAAAAGGCTCCCCAGTTTCTCCAAAAATAAATATTAACATGGGCGTTAGGCAGGACCAGGGCAGCAGGCGCAGCCAGGATTCATGATCCAGACGTAAAATTTATCAGTGGCATCCTGCCACATGAGAGACACAGAAACTCCGGGGAGGATGCCCCGAATGATGAGTTAGTAACATACATTTACATAAAGGCATACAGATAGAGAGTGGATAGAGGTGTAATTCCCCCGGAGCCTAAGCCTATAGCAGCATAACTAGGAGCTGGTCCAAGACAAGCCTGAGACAGCCCTAACTATAAGCTTTATCAAAAATGAAAGTCTTCAGCCTGCTCTTAAATGTGGAGAGGGTGTCTGCCTCCCGAACACAAACTGGGAGCTGGTTCCACAGGAGAGGAGCTTGATAGCTGAAGTCTCTAGATCTAAAATTACAATGGGAGCCAGACTCAGTCTTTTCTATTACTGCGCCTCACAGTGTAGTTCAATAAAGCCTATGAAAGAGCATCAATTCCTCAGGTTTCACTCACATTTACCACTCACTCACCACTGAGGGTGAAACTGCATTTCAGGAAGTTCTTCCTTTTGTGGTGCGAGGTTCTAAGGACAGAGGGTGTCGTATGCTGTACAGTCTGTAAAGCCCACAAAGATACAAATGTGTAATACGTGATATTAATTATATTAAAATAGCAGCAGCACCAACTGCTGTAGGATGTTAAATATATATATCATTAAATTACAGGTCATTTAGTAGACGCTCTTATCCAGAGCGACTTACAGTGAACTAACTACAGGGACAGACACCCTGGTGCAACTCAGATTATACCTGTACTTTGCTCAGGGGTGCCCTGTTATTGAACTCACAAGCATCCGGTGTTTTGTTTGGAAGGCGTACCACTAGATCACTAGGCCATCACCACCATTATAAAGCTATAAATATATTTTAATAACCTACAGGTTTTCTGTTCTGTATTGAATGTATTGTTCCCAAGATATGATAATTCTGATCAAAATATTGTATTACATTTTAACGTGTCCAATGGACAAAACTTTTCTATGAAGCACAGCTGCATCATCTGTCCATTGTTTTGTTATACCGCTGTATTTTATGATATCTATCAGATTAGCATAACAGCGTTTGTGAAAACCTATATTTACTTTTATATATAAGTTAAAAGGTTAAACCCTCAGCTGTAACATGCTAACACAGTTACCAAACAGAAACCTCTTAAACAGCTTCAGACCCTAACCCAACTCTATTTAAATCAAGTGGAGAAGCAAAGGATGAATTTGGAGGGGTTGTATCAAATGAAACATTTTCAGTCCTTGTCATTAATCTCATTACAGGCCTGCCTGGACCCCCGGGACCCCCAGGAGAGAGCGGCTTTAATGGGCTGCCGGGCCCCCAAGGGCCTCTGGGAGTTCCAGGACAACCAGGTGAAAGTGGAGCACATGGTCTGCCCGGTACGACTGATATTTTACATATTATATATTCTGGTAAACATATTGATGGAGGCAGTAAAGGTTTATAAAATAAATGAACAGCATCCTCTGTATATAAAGGTCATCTGTACATTAGCATTTAACCATTATTATGAACCCAGACATGTATTATTTCATTACAACCGTGTTTCTGTCCAGCCTGGTCTCCTGCAAAAGTATGTTCCCATGTAACTAAACTGCGTTATCAATTACGTTTCGACTGAAACGTGTTTTCTCCCAGATAACAATATTTATAATCAAAGTTTGTGTGTGTGGGAGGGGGGTGAGGATGTACGGATCACTTTCAACACTGATTATTTTAACTTAGGTTCATAACTTAAATAACGTAACAAACTTATTTTTAGCCTTCGCTGTACAGATTGTAAAGCCCCCTGCGGCAAGTTTGTAATTTGCAATATTGGGCTTTATAAATAAAATTTGATTCGATTTTTTTCTTTCAATTATCGACGTTTCCTATATGTTTAAAACTGCGACTGTAATCCGGGAGAGAATACGTTTCCCTGAAATACGTATATATAGCGTCGTAGGGGAGACAGAGTTGTTCTATTTCATATGTATTATAGTATTGTTAGCTAACGTTACAGCTAAAAGCCGTTGCCATTACTGTACGCAGTAAAGATGCTGTAACCACAGAATCCTTTCTGTGTTTTCAGGTCTGCCCGGTGTTGACGCTCATGTTCCCAGACTGTCGTTCTCGGCTGCTCTCACTTTTCCCATGGAGAGAGCGGGAACCATCATCTTTGACAAGATCTTTGTAAATGAAGGAGACTTCTACGACCCGAGAACAGGTAAACGTGATTCAGCAGAGAGTGCCCCGATCGGAGGCTCGTCCAGGTTAACGTCACTTTGAACATTGAACTGCTGCTGACTTGTATTTCATTGTCTTCAATGGCTGAATGGGTAAAATATCTTAATGCAGCCATTTACCATCTAAACCAGTGATGGTGAGCCATAGAAGAAGCTGGTGGTCGAGTCTGGAAGTTATGAGGGCAGACATGAGAGTTTCGGCAGCAGCAAAGGACAAGTAAGGTTGGAGGTGGAAAAAAACAGTTTTAGTAATGTGTTTGACAAGGTCGTGGAGCTGGATGGAGGGGGTGACGTTGGAGCCATTGGTTTTGTTGCATCCATGTTTTGATATCAGTAAGGCGGGCGGTGAGGGTCGAATCGGTGGTGGGTGTGATGGTCTTGGAGCAGAGGTAAAGTTGAGTTTCGTTGGCGTAGCAGTGGAAACCGATGCCATGTTTTTGTCTGAGGAGAAGGATGAAGAGGAGGGGACCTAGGACTGAACCCTGGGGGACACCGTGAGTGACGGTGGAGGATTTGCAGTTGGTTATGGAGATCTGTCTGTCACAGAGAGATGAGAAGAACCAGGGTGGTGCCAGTTATTCCTGTGTTATGCTGAAGGCATGAAGGACTGAATGGTTGATGGTATCAAAGGCTGTGCAGAGGTTGACGAGGATGAGGATGCTGAGGAAGCCGGAGTCTGTAGATAGATGTTGTTGGTGATGTTCAGTTGGGAAGTTTCTGTGCTGCGTATGGAGCAGAAGCCGGATTGGACGGGTTCTTAGAAGTGGTCCATTTAGAGTAAAATGGACAATAAAGCAGGATATGCTTTAGGGCGGCGCTTCCTTGTGATTGACAGGTCGCTACCACTATGTTGTCCATGTTTTTATCTTACAACTTTAAAGGTAAACTATGTAGAATTGTCGGTTGCAGTTTTTAAACACATATAATTAAAGTTGCTTTTAGACATTTTAACGAGGAAAAGTTACACATTATGATTTAATACATGATGTTGAAATAGTCATCTGCTCTCAGTGACTGATGATCTACTTGTGTTGATCACACACTCAATTTGTCACCTCCAGGGACTTTCACTGCTCCCGTGGACGGACGTTACTTCTTCAGTGCCATCCTGACGGGTCATAAGAATGAGAAGATCGAGGCGGTTCTGTCAAAGTCCAACTACGGCATGGCCCGGGTGGACTCTGGAGGCTACCAGCCCGAAGGCCTGGAGAACAACCCCGTGGCCGAGGCTAAGACCCCGCCGGGATCTCTGGCCGTCTTCAACATCATCCTGCCTCTGCAGACCCGCGACACGGTGTGCATCGACCTGGTGATGGGCAAACTGGCCCACTCCGTGGAGCCGCTCACCATCTTCAGCGGCACGCTGCTGTACGAGGACATGTGAGGGGAACCACGACACGCCAGGAGATCTGATGCTGTAAACGGTCTCTGTATTCTCACGTGTTGGTTATTCTTCTAATGAGTGTGACCCAGGGTAACAGGATCGGCTGACTTTCGGATGGATTTGGAACAAAAGTGTCGGGCAGACAATGGACCAGATGTTGTCATGGCAACATGTGAAAAACAAAGAAAGCTTTATAGAAGCAGAACGTGTTTCTGTTGGATTTTTATAATAAACTGCAGCTTTTCCTGTTTTATTTCTGTTTTATGTCCTGCCGAGCTTCATATCATTCCACTGTGATTGAGGCTGGAAATAAATCCATGAAAGTCCAGGTGGAAGAAATGTACAATGTAAACTGCATTACAGCTAAAATTGTTATTGAAGTTTTATTAACAAAATGTACTAAAAGTTTTAAAAGTATTGGGACAAATTCACAATATTTATGTTAGTGGATAAATAGTTTAACACTAATGTAAGCACAAGCAGCTGAATGATGAACATAACTCATTATTATGAATTACGTATTTTAATGTTTTCACCATTGGAGCATCAGTTACTCAACGTGTCAACACATAATGTGGTGAACCAAAGATATTTATAACGTTTGTACTATCAGCTTCAGTTACATGGAGAAAAGGACTTTATAAACTTTATCTTCTGACAGACCTGAGCTCCAGTCTTCATGTTAACCTGTTTTTACACTTCTCACTTCTGTAATGATGAATAATGTTCACTGTCATTAAACAAACAAACTGTGTTGAATCTTTAGCATGATAATCTTGATAAATTCATAAATTATATTGGTCGTCTTCTGCTTTCCTTTGATACCAACACAGCGGATGTCCAGGGAGAGAAACAGCAGCATCTGCATGAAAATACCTGCAAATAAGCTTTTTGTGTGAATAGAAAAAGTCTTAAATCTTTTATTTCAACTAGTTACAAACAGGATTAAAGTGTAATTTATCTATAGTTGTATACATTTACAAGTTTTAATGTTTTGCGCGAACGTCTGGTGAAGTTTCACTCGGATCACAAAATGAAAACACAGAAATGTTTATTTTCATTTATTCAGGTTTCAAAGTTCGACATCAGTATGGAGCCAACAGATTACTGATTACAGCATGGCTTATAAAAATAAAGTGAAAGCATTTCTTCATGTCAGCATATGGTAACACTTTGCTCTGTAAACATATATCTGCAGCAAGACTTCATTTATTCAACGAGAGAAAGAAGGAATTATATTTTGTAAGATGAATCAAACTGAATTATTTATGTGTGTATTATTGTTTTCACATGTGTTAATTTCTCTGAAGATGAACTTTTGTAAATATTTGTTTAGTGCAACATGTTTTTATGGCTTCATCTTCAACATGTGACAGTGCAGCCTGCAGGCAAAGAGCAGGGGCAAAAATACCCAAAATAGAAAACATCTATTCATGTTTACATATTTAAATGATTATAATTAGGATGATTGCTTGTTTGTAAACAACAACAGCAAGTGACCCCTCACTGTTTGTTGTTGACTTTGAGGAAGCGCTGTGATTTCTGTCTCGACATGCGATGCTGCTGCTGAGCCACCTGAGCCTCCGATATCGCCGCCTGCAGCTTCTGTAGGTAACACACACACACACACACACACACACACACACGATATAAAATGATAGTTTACAGATTATAAATGATGGATTACTGGTTATAGATTATAGTTTATAGATTACATGTTGCAGATTATAGTTTATATATTACATATTATAGATTATAAATGAAGGTTTACTGATTATATATTATACATTATATATTATTTAATAATAGATTAAAGAGTCTAAATTGGCTTGTTATTCGTTTCCTGTCAGAGGCTGGATCCTTAAAGTGAAACTCCAAACCCTACCCGGATTTGACACTGATATTCCCAACAACTAGCGGCCCATCTCCAACCTCCCCTTTCTGTCCAGATCTGCAAGTGAGCAGTCGCTGCTCAACTGAAGTCCCATCTCAACTCCAATAACTTCTACGAACTCGTCCAATCCGGCTTCTGCTCCACACACAGCACAGAAAATTCCCAACTGAACATCACCAACAACATACTTCTGTTTACAGACTCCGGCTTCCTCAGCATCCTCATCCTCGTCAACCTCTGCGCAGCCTTTGATACCATCAACCATTCAGTCCTTCATGCCTTCAGCATAACACAGGAATAACTGGCACCACCCTGGTTCTTCTCATCTCTCTGTGACAGACATCAATACATCTCCATAACCAACTGCAAATCCTCCACCGCCACTCACGGTGTCCCCCAGGGTTCAGTCCTAGGTCCCCTCCTCTTAATCCTTCTCCTCAGGCAAATTCTGCACCAACATGGCATCGGTTTCCACTGCTACGCCAATGAAACTCAACTTTACCTCTGCTCCAAGACCATCACACCCACCACCGACTCGACCCTCACCGCCCGTCTTACTGATATCAAAACATGGATGCAACAAAACCAACGGCTCCAACGTCACCCCCTCCACCTAGGTCCACGACCTTGTCAAACACATCACCAAAACAGTTTTTTTCCACCTCAGGAACATTGCCCACCTCCGACCTTACTTGTCCTTTGCCGCTGCCGAAACTCTTATATCTGCCCTCATAACTTCCAGACTCGACCACCAGCTTCCTCTATGGCTCACCCGACAAAAATATTGAACTTCAATTCATCCAAAACTCTGCTGCCCATCTGCTCATCTCCACCCGCCGCTGAGTCAAATAAAATGTATTTATACAGCCCAGTATCACAAATTACACATTTGTCTCAGTGGGCTTTTCAGACTGTACTCTGTCCTCAGACCCTTGCACTGCACAAGGAGAAACTCCCTAAAAGAAACCCCACAATTAACAGTAAGAGAGACTGAGGAGGATCCTCTCCCAGAACGCACAGACTGTGGTAGATGTCATGTGCACAGAATAAACAACATAGTAAAAATACAACATAGACAATCCATGTGACAGAAATTATTATGTCATGGTATATAAAAATTATGGATCCAGTCAATCTAAGCTTCCTGGTGCCTCCAAAAAAAATAAAAAAATTAAATGAGCGTGGGCGTCAGGCAGGATTCATGATGCAGACGTATACTTTAATACAGACAATCTGATAGATGAGACACAGAAACTCGGGGGAGAAGTTGATGACATTTAAGGTACATGAATACATACAGAGAGAGAGGGAGGAAGAAGAGGAGAGAGAAAGAGAGGAGGAGAGGGAGAGACAGACAGACAGAAAGAGGAGAGGGGGGAGAGGGAGAGAGGACAGAGGAGGGGTAGAGAGAGAGAGAGAGAGGAGAGAGAGGAGAAGAGAGAGAGGAAGAGGAGAGAGGAGAGAGAGAGGAGGAGGAGGAGAAAGGGACGAGAGTGACAGAGGAGGACAGACAAAGAGAGGAGGAGGAGGAGAGAGAAGAGAGAGAAGAGAGAGAGAGAGAGAGGAGGAGGAGGAGGAGGAGGACAGAGAGGGGTAGAGAGAAAGAGAGAAGTGCGAGTCCCCCTGCAGTCTAAGCCTATAGCAGCATAACTAGGGGCTGGTCAAAGCCTGAGCCAGCCCTAACTATAAGCTTTATCAGAGAGGAAAGTCTTCTGAGGATTTGAGTGGGTGACTGCAGAGAAGTATGTCAGACTGCAGCTCTGCCTTCTGGTCTTAATTTATCATGGATTAGATCCACGAATAAACTTTGTAATGTCACTAGATATGAGATCTGCTCCTTCCAAAGTAGGATTGATATATCACCTAATCAGACCAGGAGTTCCCCAGAAAGTCCAGAAAGTGTTTTTTCTATATAGTTTACAGATAATAGATGATATATTATAGATAATATTACAGGCTGCTGCAGGACCAGGAAGGGTTTTAAAAACAAGTGAAGCACAGAAGTAATGATCAAACTATTATTATTTCTATTACTATTACTGTTGTTATTATTATTGTTGTTGCTGCTATTTTTATTATGATTGTTGTATTAATATTACCTGAGCAATGTTTGAGTCACAAAGTTGAACATTCCTCACCGACTCCTGACCGTCTCTCTTTGGTAACTTCAACTTCTGCTGCTCCTGAAACAGACAGACAGTTAGAGAGACAGACAGACAAACAGACAGAGAGACACACAGACAGTAAGGCAAACAGACAGACAGACAGACAGACAGTTAGAGAGACAGACACACAGACAGTTAGAGAGACAGACAGACAAACAGACAGAGAGACACACAGACACACAGACAGTAAGGCAGACAGACAGACAGTTAGAGAGACAGACACACAGACAGTTAGAGAGACAGTACCTTGCAGTAGATTTTCAGCTCAGATCCCGTCACAGCTGGAGGTCGGTAAAAGTTCTCGAACAAACATTCCCACTCTCTGTTGAAATGACCAACAAAGTCGATCTCTTTCACACACAAAACCCTCCTACACAACAGCAAGAAAACACAAACAATATACTGTTAAACAACAACAACAACAACAACAACAACAACAACAACAACAACAACAGGTTAACTTCTCCGGTACCTGTTGGTGACGATGATGTTGGTCTTTCGGTGTCCGGGGTACGGACAGTGATTTCGGAACACTTCACCCTCCAGCTGTTTGATCTCCGAGCGCTGGAAACACAAACCGATAGTTAAAAACCACCAGAAAACACATTTTATTTTACTGATCGCGCTTCATGTTTTCAGTGTGAAAAAGCTGTTATTCTATGCGTAGACATACATGTTACATCTACAGATAAATGAAAATACACAAGAAATAAAAACAGGGATGACAGGTCCTATAATATTTAAAGAAAGTCTTTATCTGCCTCCTGAAATTTACTGGACAATAACAGTTTTTACGTTGAAGGAAGAATACATTGTTTTCTTTTTTTATTAATTGATTATATTTAATGCGTCTCACACTAACTCAGAGTCAGTGTAGATTTATTCCTGTGATAAATGTGAAAACACTTCCTGAACAGTAAAGTTAAGAGGTTAATGTTTAAAACTGCGCCTGCGTGTTGATATTCATTAAGATCGAGACTCACAGTAAAACATCGTGGGATCACTTTACCTTAGTTAAGAAACTATTATTAATATTCCATTACATCTGTTTTAGTGAAAATCTTTTGTAGTTAAAAATTAAAAGTTAAAAGTTAAATAGTGAACTTGACAGCTTTTTTTAAATCACTCATGAAGATTTTCACGATGATCGAAATATATATAAAATAAAAAATAAATATTTTATAAAACGTGTCGTGCTGGTCATGGGTTCTCTCTTTATTGTTTTGCCTGAAAGTCACTTTATTCTACAATTGTACTTTTAGGAGAGATTAAATGTGAGGATGTTTTAAGTGTGAGGTGAAACCAGTCTGCTCTACAGGGGAAAATGCCTCCCCCCTCCTTGTAGATTATGTATGCATTTTATATTTATTTATTCAGATTAAGAAGAAGTTTTGCATTTAAAGCGTATTTTTATTCAACTTGGAACACAAATGTTACAGACGTCTCACACACACACACACACACACACACACACACACACACACACACACACACACACACCACACACACACACACACACACACACACACACACACACAAACACACACTTAGAGGTCATGCGGAGACACTGATGCATCATATCAGTTAAGATTTATACAAAATTATACATCCTAAATATGGAAATTTGTTGTTGATAAATGTTCCACAAATGCAAAAAAATGATTTATAAACTCACAAAAATATTTAGCAAATATAAAACATATCTGCAAATACACAAATAACACATATATAAATCAAATATTTTTGTGAGCTTCCAAATCTTCTTAGTGGAAGGTGTTTACATTTACAAAAAAAAAAGAAGAAATCTCCATAATATGTCATCACAAAGACAGATGTATTAAATATTACATAGATTCATATAATGGTTAACATGAATTCAAAAGTGATGCTACAATCGCTTACAAAAATATTGCAGAGATCTACAAGAGATAACACAATCACAGCTTTATAATAAAATATTTCCACTGCCTGTTTGATAATTCATTTATGGTTATAAACAACACTATTATACAAACTGTTATTTATAGAGGGGTATAAACAGAAATAAAAGAAAATACTTCAGTATTTCACAAATAAGAAGCAGAAAAAAATTATAAAACTGAGAGGTGAGTGTAAAATGTTTGAGGTATAAGAGACAGATATTAGTTTTGGCATGCATAGATTAATGTATAAATAACAATATTCATAGATTACAGTAAACTGAACAATATTTATAGATTAATGTAGAAATTACAGTTTTTACAAGATGGAAAAATGAATCATTAAACTTGTCTGAGACAGAATTAATAAAGTTTATAGTCTTTAAAAACACTGCAATGATAAAGTTGATCCACCCAAACCCTGTTTATTCCTCATCAGGCTGCATGTGGAACAAACACAAGAAGAAGAAGAGGGAAAAAAAAGAAGAAGAAAAGAAGAAGAAGAAACTGGTTAGAGGCAGAAATAAGACAAAGCCACAAAGACGGATACTCAGTTTATAAAAGGGACCTTTAGGGTATTATGAACTATAACACAGTGTTCTTAAAGGGAAACACACAGACACAAACCCTGACTACTATACCCCACTACTGTATCCCAATTACTGTACCCCAACTACTTTACAACAAATACTGAACGCCTACTACTATAGCCCGATTACTGTACCCCGACTTCTGTAATGCCCAATACTGTGCCTCCATTACTGTACCCCAACTACTGTACCCCAATACTGTACACCTAGTACTGTACGACAAATACTGTAAGCCACAACTACTGTACCTTAACTACTGTTTCTCAATACTGTACCCTCACTACTGTACCCCTGACTCTCCACGATCAGCAGCCTGTGTTGTTGATTAGATTTGGAGTCAGGGCCACTGAGAAAATACGCTTACATTTATTATTGATATTAACCCTTTAACACCGAATGTGTCGCCGGCGACACGTTACGCAAGTGAAATTTTGGATTACCGTAATTACGTCATGGTTTGCACAATCAAAAACATTTCAACGGTTTCTTAAAGCTGAGACTCTGCGCTTTACAGCCATACTTTTCTGAAATAGAGGGGAGAACAGCGGATTTAATTAAAAATGGAAGCAAGACGGTATGTAAATCAACACCTGTATTGCGTGATGACTTGTTTAGAACAGTGTACCAAGTCTGTAAGTTAGGTGTGTAATTGTAATTTCTATACGTAAATGTGCGCATCTTCTTCAAGTAGCCTGCGTCCTAGGAGAGGCTGGAGCTGAAGATGAGGATGTGTCATCAGAGGTGACATTCAGGGCCGTACAGGGAGAAGCTGTGGGGATGCTGGAGCATCTGGTGATGCTGTCAGAGACCGAAGCCACTCACCATATCATCAAAGATGGCAGACTGAGGCAGAGCCCGATGATAGAGACCCTCAACCCTCAACCACTGAGGTTCAACCCCAAACTTTTGGCGTAAGCAAACTATTTTCCATGTGTCATTCCCGAGACCAGGCTCATGGCCATTTGATCTAATCTTCATACGAGAAAAATGAGGAAAATTACCAGAAAAAGGGCACCGAGGATTATGACCACCTCCACAGAGTCAGACCTCTCATGGAAATGATATGCATGAACTGCAAAGGCCATCTACCACCCAAGACAGCACCTTGCAGTCGACGAGAGGATGGTTGGTACCAAGGCCAGGCTCAGCATCAAGCAGTAAATGAAGGCCAAGCCAACAAAGTGAGGGCTGAAGTTTTTTGTGCTTGCTGACATGAACGGCTACACCATTGACTTCAAGCTCTAAACTCTGCAAGAGGAGCACTGCCTGGAAGTGCCTGTGTCTGCAACAAGACAGGAACTGTCACTGGCAGTACCACCAAGGCCTCTGCATGTGAAGGGACTGTCAGAGAGGAGAGAATTACCCTGTGTGGGGAAAAACGCCTGGACATATTTTCCATTTTATGGCCTGTTTTTGCACATTTAAGTGACAAAGACTCAACATTTCAAATTTCATATGCAACATGCCAAATCCGGTTTTGTGTTTTCCTTCATTTTAAACTGTTATCACATTCTCATAACATGCAATAAATTGTAAATAACTGCCAGATAATGAAAGTTCCAAGTATTCTTGAAAAATGGGCAAAAGCACTTACTCACAGGACATTTTCTGACCTTTTTATAGTCAAATTAAGCAAAAGTGTCCAATCGAACATTTTGAGGCTTAGATGTTAAAGGGTTAAATACATTTCCCCCCAACAGTTAAACACATGAACTGACGGACTGACTTTGTTTTTTGGACCAAACACTGAAGTGAGTGAACATGTGTTGATGTAGAAACAGAGTCAAAGTAATCAAACCTGAAAGAGGTCGAAGCCCTGCGACTCTGTCAGGTCGTACGGGCGGATGATCCCGTCCTCCCTGATCAGACGCACCGGACGCAGTTTGGTCACTTCCTCCGTCGACTCCGCCGCTCTGAAATCACAACACACACACACACACACACACACACACACACAGGTTACAGCCCACCTCCACCTGAGGAAATTAACATCATTGGGCCTCATTTACCAACCGTTCTTAACCTATTTACAGTTTTTAGGAAGTATCTGATATTTCAGTGTAGAACAAACTAAGAACAGAATCTATGCTAATCTAATTAAAATAATGTGTTATTGTGTTTTCTTCAATTCTACGGTTGTATATTAGAGGATTTACATTACAATAATGTTCCAGCCATCCATCGTCTACCGCTTATCCGGGGTCGGGTCGCGGGGGCAGCAGCTCCAGTAAGGAACCCCAAATTTCCCATGAGGAGATATAATCTCTCTACCGAGTCCTGGGTCTTCCCCGGGGTCTCCTCCCAACTGGACATGCCTGGAACACCTCCCTAGGGAGGCGCCCAGGTGGCTCCTTACTAGATGCCCGAACCATCTCAACTAAATAAATTGAAAATAAATAATATTTTAATAGTTATTTTCATTATTTCAAAAAGCATTTTGGTTTCTCTATATATATATATATATATATATATATATATATATATATATATATATATATATATATATATATATAATTGTCTCGATGATTTTAATGTTTTATGTAAAGCCTTTTAAATTGCCTTTTTGCTTAGATATGTAATATACTTTACAAATTGCCTTTTAAAGTTTACCTTAACCCTTCAGCACTGAATGTCTTTGTGTTATTTTAGATCCACTACTGATGTTACTAAATATGAAGCTTGTTTCAGAGTTAACTTCCTGCAGACGTTCCTCCACTCCAGAACTACTGAAGTTGTTTTATGTTATAAGTCCTCTTTGGACTTAATTCTCTTAATCTTATCTTCATTTTGCATATATGTGTGCACTGCAGACTCTTTAATGTGGATTGGGGGGGGGGGGGGGGGCTTTAGATGCTAATTAGCATCCACTGTCAAGGTTTAAGAACAGGTCATGAATCTGACCTTTCTCTAGAACAGATTTAAGAACAAACTTATAATAACTTAAACATTATATTACATATGGTGAATGAGGTCCAATGAGCTCAAATAGACGACATATTGAGAAGTGAAAGATGAAGAAGCCGATCAGAAAAGTCCCTCAGCTCATTGGTTTTCTGTAGATAAATAAAACTGGCAGGTTTCTGTTATCTCACCTTTCATGGCCTCTACAGTGACAGCATGAAACAGTAATGTTAACAGGTTATCAGGAAGTGACTGAAGTCACATGACAGAGGATGCAAATCACTGAGGCTGCTGGGAAATGTTTCAGGAACAGAAGCAGAGGCCACGACTGAATTACAAAAATGTAAATGTTAAAATGTTTTCTTCCAGAAGCTGTCATTTCATTCAGAATCTTCAGCTCTATTGCATAACAAAATGCAAAAAAAATATCTTTAAAAAACACCAGTTTTCCTGCTGATCTTAGAGAATTAGAGTGTGTGTGTGTGTCCCTTTAAGTCCAAATTAAAGACTCAGTGGACGCAGTGTGTGTGTGCTGTGTGTGTGTGTGTGTGTGTGTGTGTGTGTGTGTGTGTGTATGTGTGTATGTATGTGTGCGTGTATGTATCTATGTGTGTGTGTCTGTGTGTGTGTGTGTGTGTATGTACATGTGTGTGTATACGTGTATATCTATGTGTGTGTTTGTGTATTCATGTGCATATTGTTTCTGTTTTCTTTTATTTCTAAACTCTCCGCATGACATGGTGCTGTAAATAAAATATAAATTTGACTTTCATCTCGTTTCCGATTCTTTCACTTTAAACTTTCATTTATCACGAGTGTCATGTGACTCCTCAGGGGGCGTGGCCTCTCGACTCACGTGCAGCAGGCGCACAGAGGGGCGGGGCTACGAGCAGTGTGAGAGCATGAATCGGTACATGATGAAAGGTAGGATGTTTTTATCTGATACATGATGAACGGATGATGTTTTCTATCTGAGACACGATGAAAGGTTGAAGTTTTTAACTGAAACATGAATAAAGGATGAAGTTTTCATCTGAGACACTATGAACGGATGTTTTTATCTGAGACAAAATGAAAGGATGATGTTTTTAACTGAGACACGATGAAAGGATGATGTTTTTAACTGAAACATGATGAAAGGATGAAGTTTTCATCTGAGACAAAATGAAAGGATGATGTTTTTAACTGAGACACGATGAAAGGATGATGTTTTTAACTGAAACATGATGAAAGGATGAAGTTTTCATCTGAGACACTATGAACGGATGATGTTTTTATCTGAGACACGATGAAAGGATGATGTTTTTAACTGAAACATGGTGAAAGGATGATATTTTCATCTGAGACACTATGAACGGATGATGTTTTTATCTGAGACACGATGAAAGGATGAAGTTTTTAACTGAAACATGATGAAAGGATGATGCTTTTATATGAAACACGATGAACGGATGTTTTTATCTGAGACACGATGAACAGATGATGTTTTTAACTGAAACATGATGAAAGGATGAAGTTTTCATCTAAGACACTATGAACGGATGATCTTTTTATCTGAGACACGATGAAAGGATGATGTTTTTAACTGAAACATGATGAAAGGATGAAGTTTTCATCTAAGACACTATGAACGGATGATGTTTTTATCTGAGACACGATGAACGGATGTTTTTATCTGAGACACGATGAAAGGATGAAGTTTTTAACTGAGAAACGATGAAAGGATGAAGTTTTCATCTGAGACACTGAAAGGATGAAGTTTTCATCTGAGACACGATGAAAGGATGACGTTTTTATCTGAGATGAACGGATGATAATTTTATCTGAGACACGATGAAAGGATGATGTTTTTATCTGAGACACGATGAAAGGATGACGTTTTTATCTGAGATGAACGGATGATGTTTTTATCTGAGACACGATGAAAGGATGATGTTTTTATCTGAGACACGATAAAAGGATGAAGTTTTTAACTGAAGCATGATGAAAGGATGATGCTTTTATCTGAAACACGATGAATGGATGTTTTTATCTGAGACACGATGAACGGATGATGTTTTTAACTGAAACATGATGAAAGGATGAAGTTTTCATCTAAGACACTATGAACGGATGATGTTTTTATCTGAGACACGATGAACGGATGTTTTTATCTGAGATACGATGAAAGGATGAAGTTTTTAACTGAGAAACGATGAAAGGATGAAGTTTTCATCTGAGACACTGAAAGGATGAAGTTTTCATCTGAGACACGATGAAAGGATGACGTTTTTATCTGAGATGAACGGATGATAATTTTATCTGAGACACGATGAAAGGATGATCTTTTTATCTGAGACACGATGAAAGGATGACGTTTTTATCTGAGATGAACGGATGATGTTTTTATCTGAGACATGATGAAAGGATGATGTTTTTATCTGAGACACGATAAAAGGATGAAGTTTTTAACTGAAGCATGATGAAAGGATGATGCTTTTATCTGAAACACGATGAATGGATGTTTTTATCTGAGACACGATGAACGGATGATGTTTTTAACTGAAACATGATGAAAGGATGAAGTTTTCATCTAAGACACTATGAACGGATTATGTTTTTATCTGAGACACGATGAAAGGATGAGGTTTTCATCTGAGACACGATGAAAGGATGATGTTTTTAACTGAAACATGATGAAAGAATGATGCTTTTATCTGAAACACGATGAAAGGATGAAGTTTTCATCTAAGACACTATGAATGGATGATGTTTTTATCTGAGACACGATGAAAGGATGATCTTTTTATCTGAGACACGATGAAAGGATTAAGTTTTTAACTGAAACATGATGAAAGGATGATGCTTTTATCTGAAACACGATGAACGGATGTTTTTATCTGAGACACGATGAACGGATGATGTTTTTAACTGAAACATGATGAAAGGATGAAGTTTTCATCTGAGACACTATGAACGGATGATGTTTTTATCTGAGACACTATGAAAGGATGATGTTTTTATCTGAGACACAATGAAAGGATGAAGTTTTTAACTGAAACATGATGAAAGGATGATGCTTTTATCTGAAACACGATGAAAGGATGAAGTTTTTAACTGAAACATGATGAAAGGATGATACTTTTATCTGAAACACGATGAAAGGATGACGTTTTTAACTGAGATGAACGGATGATGTTTTTATCTGAGACACGATGAAAGGATGATCTTTTTAACTGAGAAACGATGAAGTTTTCATCTGAGACATGATGAAAGGATGACGTTTTTAACTGAGACGATGAAAGGATGAAGTTTTTAACTGATATGAACGGATGATGTTTTTATCTGAGACACGATGAAAGGATGAAGTTTTTATCTGAGACACGATGCAGCAACTTACCGTCCGTCTGCTGCAGAACGACAACAACATGCACAAATACTACTGCACGTTAAAGCTGTTCTTCTGCACCTGATTATTTTATTATTATATAGTATATTTAACACAGCCTGATCCTTACACTACATGAGCAGCGATGAAGGAGTTCAGCTTTAACGTGTTTAATGTGAAATACTCACACCAAAACAACAAGAAAAAGAAACAACTCCGGGAAACAACGACACGAGACAGAAAACAAAAGCAGAAAATGAAGATTAGTGAGCAGAAGAAGAACAGAGGAGACAAAACATTACGAAGCTCACGACACCACAGAGAGTTCACACAGAAACTTCCAGATTAAAGCTTTACAGAGTTTATTGACGTCGTACCTCTGGATGCCGTGGAAGGTGCTGCTCGCCATGTCCACAATGCCGCCTGTCGGCCGAGCCACCACACCCACCAGACCTTTACCGATGCCCTTAAAGAAACCTGCTGCGCCCCCTTTCTTCGCCCCTACACACAAAAGATATAAAATAATCACATCAGAAGATGTAACGTAATTATGTAAAGTATAACTGCTCCATATAAACAATAACAAGACATGTTTATTTATTACGAGTTAAACTCACCCTCCACTGGTTTGGTGACGATTCCTGTAACTCCGCCCATGACACCCTGCAAAAAAACACACTGACCTCAGATCAGATAATACCAATAACAACAATAGCAATAATATTAACAATAATAAAAACAACACAAATAACAATATTAACAATAATAACAACAACAACAATAATAAGAATAATCTGGTTTATTTATTAATGTTTTCTGACCATCAGCAGTCCTTTCCCTCCTTTAGCCAGACTCTCTCCGAAGTCTCTCGGCGGGCGGTTCATCTCCTCGCGGCGTTTCTGTTGGTACTCTTTGTCCATAGTAATAGCGGCCAGACCTTTACCCACCGAGCCTGTGATCCTGGAGACCATGCCTGCAGCGCCACCTACACGACAGGAGCAGGAAACGCCTCATCACAATCACATACTGTATATGTTCTTCTTTGGTGGATGCCTTACCCAGCATGCACCTCTCCCCGTGACTCAAGTGACATCACTCAAGGACAGTTCCCAGCTTTAATCTGGAAACATGGAGGTGCTCCTAAAGTTTCCACAACTCAAAGAAGTGATTTGAAGTCATAAAAATATAAAAGAAGAACATGTTTCTCACCGACGGTGTGACCCAGCAGGCTGCGGACTCCGATCACAAAACCTTCAGCAAATTCCTCCGGGCCCTGAACCGCCCCCTGAGGGACGCCCAGCAGAACAGACACATTGTTAAAGAGGGCGGACATGTTCATAGTGCAGAAATAATCAATGTTTCTGATTCATGATAAACTTCCTGTCTGGGCCAGTTTTTATCTTTAGACCGGTCAAAAATATTCTAATCTTTAAATGATTTAAATATGATGAAAATGCACTTTAGGTCCTAATTTAGAGTCAGAATTAAAAGTTTTCCTGTCCCATCGGTCTGAAAACAACCAGAAACATTTAGTTTGATTTCGTCCTTCATATCTTGGTGCGGATCCAGTTAACTGGGAATACAACCACAAAGTGAAATGCGTTTGACTTCTTGCAGCCTAGCTTAGCTTGTTAGCTTAATAAAAAGTTACTGAAGAGGGAAAATAAAGATCTCAGAGTTTATTAACGCTCAGTTTTAAATCGTGGTATGTTCAGACAACAAGCTTTAACAACGTGCTGCCATCTTGTGTGTGAATGTGTGTGTGTGTGTGTGTGTTACCTGGAAAGGCTCGTAGAAGAAGGCCTCCACTCCCTCTGACAGACCTCGGATCAGTCCAAAAGGGTTCCCCAGGACGTCCAGACCCAGAACCAGAACATACATCTGCTTCAGGAACTGCATCCAAAGCAACATATAAATATATTATTATATTATATGTGCAGCCACATACACCACAGTATACATCATTACAGTTCATTTAGCTGACGCTTTTGTCCAAAGCGACAATAAGTGCAAACAATCATGAGGATACAACTCCAAACAGCAAGAATCTTAACTTCAAACAGGTGAAATCATTGCAGAACAATAGCTTCAAATAAGCCAAACAAAAGTGCAACATACAGAAACAATAGAATAAGAATGCAACCATTAGCTACAAATAAGCCAAACCAATGTAAGTGCAACATACAAAGAACAGAATTATTATAATATTTTCCTTCATTGGCCGAGGTGCAGTCGAGTGAGTTTTCAGTCTGCGGCGGAAGGTGTGAAAGTGTGTCTGCTGACCTGACATCAATGGGGAGGTCGTTCCACCATTTTGGAGCAGGATAGCAAACAGGCGGTTTTATTTGAGGGGAGTCTGGGTCCCACTCGCAGTGAGGGGGTAGCAAGTTGATTGGCCGATACAGAGCGAAGTAAACGAACTGGGGTGTATGGTTCGACCATGGACTGAATGTAGGAAGGTGCTGATCCATTCACAGCACGGTAGGCCAGCACCAGAGTCTTGAAGCAGATTCGGGCCGCCACTGGTAGCCAGTGAAGGGAGCGGAGGAGCGATGCATGTGGCAAGGCCTGCAACACATCACAGACTACCAGCAGAGAAGCAGGGGGGGGGTCACAACCAGCCAACCCACACTACCAGATGAGCTAAATGAGTTCTATGCCCGCTTTGAGGCCCTTAACACCAATCACCAGAGAGGGTTTTTGACCACGGAGCGCACACATGACTCACCACTCACTGTGACATCAGCAGAGGTGCGTACGGTTCTGAGGAGAATAAACCCACGGAAGGCAGCCGGCCCAGACAACATCTCCGGGCGTGCCCTCCGTGTCTACTCATCAAAGCTGGCTGATGTGCTTGCTGACGTTTTTAACATGTCACTAGCACAATCCTTTGTGCCCACAAAGAAAAACAGTGACCTGCCTGAATGACTATCGTCCCGTAGCACTCACGCCAATAGTGATGAAGTGTTTTGAGAGGATAGTCATGACCCACATCAAAAAGAACATTCCAAACACCTCTGCAGTTTGCATACTGTCAGAACCGGTCCACTGACGACGCAGTCAACACCGTCATCTATACCACCCTCACACACTTAGAGGGCAGGGACACATATGTCAGACTGCTCTTTATTGACTAAAGTTCTGCCTTTAACACGGTCATCCCACACAAACTCTCTGCTAAGCTCCTCACTCTTGGACTGACACCTGCTCTCTGGGTGCTGAACTCTCTATCAGACAGACCCCAGTCAGTCAGAGTTGGAAATCGCACCTCTGGCACTAGATCTGTAAGCACAGGGACCCCCCAGGGCTGCGTGCTGAGTCCCCTGCTGTACACCCTCTTCACATACGACTGTGCGGCCTCCCAGAGCAACACTTGTATCATCAAGTTTGCGGATGATACAACGGTCATTGGACTGATCACTGGTGGGGCAGCGTATAGAAGAGAGGTGGTGGACCTGGTGTCAGGACAATAATCTCTCCCCGAATGCAGAAAAAACCAAGGAGATGATTATTGATCCACGGAGGAAGAGTGTGCAGCACACACCACTGTAGGTGAGACTGAAGTGGATAGGGTGAAAACCTTTAAATTCCTCGGAACCCTCATCAGCGAGGATCTCACCCAGCAGCGACTGTACTTCTTAAGGAGGCTGAGAAAATTTGGCATGTCATCAAAAGTTCTCAGCAACTTCTCCAGATGTACAGTTGAGAGCATCCTTACTAGTGCCATCACGGTCTGGTATGGAAACTGAACTGCCTGGGACAGGAAAACTGCACAGTACATCACAGGAGTAGCCTTCCCCTCACTACAGGACATTTACACCACCAGGGTCACCAGGAGAGCCCAAAACATCATCAGGGACAGTACACACTCCCAGCACAGACTCTCACTCACTCTCCTCCATCAGGCAGGCGCTAAAGGAGTCTGAAATCCAGGACCACAAGACTAACAAACAGTTTCTACCCGCAGATCATCAGGCTTGTGAATATGCTCACCCCACCCCCACCCCAACTGATTGAACTGTGAACACAACACAACTTGAACTATGCATGGTGCACTTTGTTGTTGTCCGCCTTATAGTTTCACAGCACTAACACTGTACTGTGAATCTATGTGCAATACCTTTTACCTCTTTATTTATATTTATATTGTATATTGTGTACATCTCTTACTTTTAGTTCTAATTTAAAAAATTTGCTGTTGGAGGATTAGTAAAGTAAGTTTTTCATTATACGCTATAACTGTCTGTTATCTGTGCATATGACAATAAATATCTTGAATCTTGTGGGAAAACTTGGGTAGGTTGAAGACCAGTCAGGCTGCTGCATTCTAGGTGAGCTGTAGAGATTGGTTGGTATATGTAGGCAGTCCACCAAGGCGTAATCAAGGCGTGAGATGACAAGAGCCTGGACAAGAACCTGCGTCGCCTTCTGAGTCAGGAAGGAACTTGTCCTCCTGATGTTGTACAGAGTGTGTCTGCAGGAGCGGGTTGTTGCAGCGATGTTGGCACTGAAGGACAGTTGGTCGTCCAGTGTCACACCCAGATTCCATGCAGTCTGAGTAGGGGAAACAACCGAGGTTGTTGATGGTGAGGTCTTGGATGGGAGAGTCCTTCCCCGGAAGGAAAAGGAACTCGGTCTTGTCAAGGTTGAGTTTCAAGTGACGTGCAGCCATCCACCGAGAGATATCAGCCAGACAAGCAGAGATCCGTGCATCATGTATATTATAATATTTATATTATTGTTTATATACGATACCCAGACTAAAAACAGAAACCTGAACGCTTTGATATCAAAATCTGATTGATTTGTTATCTTGTATGTTGTTTAATGCCCTTGTAAAGCACTTTGTGACTACTATCTGTAAAAAGTGCTGTATAATTATACATTCTGCTTTACTTTTTGACCTCACAGACATGTGTTTATGATATAAGATGATATATGATCAGCTGATTTTACCTGCTCAGTGTAGTGTTGGACCACTGCCCACATCAGCTTCTCTCTTCGGTAAAACTGGTACTTTACCTCGAAGAAGGCCAGTCTGACAGAGAGGAGTAGAAACAGATATAAAACACAGGAAACAAACATCAAACACAGGAAACAGGAAAAAAACATCAAACATAGGAAACAAACACATGAAATAGAAAACAAACATCAAACACAGGAAACAGGAAAAAAACATCAAACATAGGAAACAAACACATGAAATAGAAAACAAACATCAAACACAGGAAACGGGAAACAAAGATTAAACACAGGAAACGGGAAACAAACACAGCAAACAGGAAACAAACACAGGAAACAAAGATCAAACACAGGAAACGGGAAACAAACACAGGAAACAGGAAACAAACATCAAACACAGGAAACAGGAAGATACGGTCCACTTTTACTCGTCCTGTGGCTGCAGTGATCAAACTGCGCACGATTGATCCTGCGTTAAAGTGACAGACCACCGTCTTCTCTCTCCAACAAAAACACGATGCAAGCAGCAGGAAGCGTCTTACTTGAAGATCAGGTCATCCACGTCGGTCAGCGTGGCTCCGATACTTTTCAGCAACAAGTTGAGGGACTGCACGGCCGCCACCTCCTGAGCCGAGTCCTCGCCGCTGGAGCCCAGAGACAGACTGAGATGGAGCTGAGATAAATATATAACAACAGAGAAAAACTAAGATATAAAATATAAAAACAGATAAATATATAACAACAGAGATAAACTGAGATATAAAATATAACAACAGACATAAACTGCGATGGATCTGAAATATATTTTAAAGAAAACAGAGCACTGCTGTATGAATCTTCAGCCCAGATTTCTTCCCACATATACAAGCTCCTCTACTGAGGAACCAGGTCCCAGTTTGTGTTCTGAAAATGTTTTGAATTCAGAAGCATTTTGGGAGGATTAATGAAAACAGTTACATTCCAGAAGACGACAGTAATGAAAACAGCTAAAGTGCAAATAACAGAAAAAGACTCTGCAGTTTTTAGATGTGTAGAAGAAGTTGAAACCTTGATGGGGGAGATGTGGAAATGTTCGAAGAAGCTGAGTCCCGACGTGTCGGTGAGCGACGCCTCCATCAGTTCCGTCTGCAGCAGCTTCAGGTCTCTCTCCAGCAGCCGCGCCTGAAACACAAACATATATATTATATATATATATAAATATTGTCAAGCGTTAAAAAAAAATCTAATTAATTACAAGTTTTGTGATTCAGTTAATCTAAATGAATCGCATATATCAACATTTGCTGTGAGAAGCATTTCAAAATATTCAAATGGTTTTTGGAAGATGAATCGATGAGTTGCATTATACACTGGTCTTTTACAATGTCTTTTATTTCAATACTATTTCTACAATATCTTGTTTGCCACTATTATCTCAGACAACACAGACCAACAGTTTGACATAAAGTGCAATTTAAAATCTGTCATAACATCTTCCACTGCACAATAAACAATATGTTTAAAGTTGTGTCTTTGACACCATGTGTGAAGCCTCCGTTAGCCCCCTGTCCTCCACCACCTGCAGTCCACTGCAATACATCTCTGATGGAGCTGTCAATGTGTCTCAGGTAGACCGACTCATTCTGCGTCTGAACGCCTGATCGAGAGATGACGAGACGGGTCACTCACTTTAGCATCAGCGGCGGTGATAGCTAGCTCCGATCTAGCTGCTATGTGCTTTGCGTTGAGGTGACATATATATCTATATATCTATATAGATATATATATATATTTCATCTTGAAGTTCTCCGATGGTCGAACATTTTTTGCTGCAGGAATCTCACAGAACGGAGCATCAACAGTTACATCCGGGACTTTATTAATGTAAACTTTCATTCACTGGTTCAAGTAACGTTTTCTCATCCGCTTCATCATGTTGACGAGGCTGCTGTGGCTGTGGCGCGTCGGTGACGTAAAGAGGGGGGGGGGTTAATCTGCGTTAATTTTTTTGTCACTTTATTTTTTCTGTGATTAATTAATCTAAATTAACGCGCTAATTCGACAGCCCTAATAAATATATATAATACTTTTATTTATAATATTGACCCTATAAGTGCTGTGTGTCTCTACCTTCTGGTCAGCCTGCGGGTCAGCAGCGGGGGTGAACAGAGCCAAGATGGCTCCCAGGAAACCCTGATCGATCTTCACCGCCATCTCCTGAACCAGAGCCATGAAGTACCTGAAGCACATTTTAACAAAACTTTATTTATTCATACAGGATTACATTCACACACAGGTTATAAACCAGGTGTACGGCCTCTAGAGACGGGAGCTACCTGAAGGGTTAAATATACGGTTTATAACTGGTGTACTTTCCCTTTAAACTGGTTGACCTTCACTTTAAACTGGTGTACCTTCTCTTTAAACGGGTTTACCTTCCCTATAAACGGGTTTACCTTCACTTTAAACGGGTTTACCTTCTCTTTAAACGGGTTTACCTTCCCTATAAACAGGTTTACCTTCCCTTCAAACAGGTTTACCTTCCCTTTAAACTGGTTTACCTTCCCTTTAAACTGGTTTACCTTCCCTTTAAACAGGTTTACCTTCCCTTTAAACTGGTTTACCTTCCCTTTAAACTGGTTTACCTTCCCTTTAAACAGGTTTACCTTCCCTTTAAACTGGTTTACCTTCCCTTTAAACTGGTTTACCTTCACTTTAAACGGGTTGACCTTCACTTTAAACTGGTTTACCTTTCCTTTAAACTGGTTGACCTTCACTTTAAACCGGGTTACATTCACTTAAACTGGTTTACCTTCCCTTTAAACAGGTTTACCTTCACTTTAAACTGGTCTAACTTCCCTTTAAACTGGTTACCTTCTCTGTTGTACCTTCTCAGGTGTTGTTACTCACTTGAACTGCATGACGCTGCTGTGCTGGTTGAACCTTGTGATGACGGACACGTCGATAAACGGCTTTGGCTCTGTGGAGGCAGAACTCAGAGTTAACTCAACCCGACAGAGATCAAACTGAATCACACAGAAACATTTTCCATTATTACTCTTAAACAAGTTTCTGTTAGACGTTTAACTTTGATCCACCTGAGTCCAGAGCGATAGACTTGGGAGGAGGAACAGGGTGGAAGACGATGGGGAAGATGGCGCCGGGCAGCTGGTTATCCACCTGCACACAGAGAGCCCGTCAGTCCTACAGGTGAGTGTTTCTGAGCGTGTGCGTTCAGGTGTGAGTGTTTACCTGTAGCCAGTGCAGCTGGGCCCGCAGGCTGCGCTGGTGCAGCGACTGTTTGAATTCCACCTGGATCCCAGACAGGAAGTTCCTCCTTACCGGGCAGGAAAGTGGCTGCCGCATCATCATGGTGGCTCCGCACAGGTTTACCTGACAACCAGTGACATTACACACACAGTCTCAGCTCATTGGACAAAACACTAAATCTAATAATTTATCAGTTACTGCCGCTGCCCGTGAGTCTGTTTGGATGCATTGTTGTTAGTTCATGAAGGTGTTGCTCAGTGTTTATACGTGGTGACCTCTGACCTCCAGGTTGGTCTCCAGTTTCACCCAGCCTCCCTCGGTCTTCCTGCTCAGCTGGTTCTGGTAAGTTTTCTCCAGCAGGTTGATGTTCTTCTGATTGAACGGCTTCCAGCGATTCTTTGGCTTCATCTCCCAAACCACACCTGAACTGTAACACAGAAAATAATTGTATCACTCGGTGCCCTCTCAACACCTGCCGTTTATTTCTAACATTTTTGCAGCTCTTACACTTTCATACTGAAGCAACATATTTAAACATTACAACTCAACAAGTTTGTATTTATAACATATTCCCTCAGCTGAGAATCTGTAGACAGAATATCCTTAATAATATTTGCTCTCTAAATAAAAGCTTCTTTTCAATCTGAAACTCGGGTTAGGCCTACAGCATCCGTTTGGGAGATCTAGCAAGGTTAAGATAGAAAACTCAAAATAATGTGCTAACTCACTAATCTCGCTTCATGGTACACTCCTGTGATGATGTGTTTACCTATCATACACCTCTGTAGGAAGTTTTTCCTTGTGCGATGCGAGGGTCTAAGGACAGAGGGTGTCGTATCCTGTACAGTCTGTAAAGCACACTGAGACAAATGTATAATTTGTGATATTGGGCTATATGAATACATTTGATTTGATGTCCCTTGGTATGCCGACGACACCCCGCTCTACATCTCCACTGAATCCATTACTGATGCCACTCACTCCACCTTCACAAACTAACTCACTATCTTCAAACTCAACAGTGACAAATCTGAAATTCTCATCATCGGCCCTAAATCCCTCAATAAATCATGACACAATTTCTCTCTCTGCATTGATGGCTGCACCCTTCCTGCTTGCACACACATCCTAGGATTTTCCAAGTTAAATTAAGACTGTTTAAGACCTTCTTATAACCACTTAGATTGAAATGTAATGCCAACTTCACAGCCATACTGGCAAAAATATAAAGGATATAATGGAACATCTATTTGGATTTTAAGCCCTAGAAAACAATTATTACTAAGGATTCTGCTAGCACTAAGGATTAAAAACACTTGGCCATTCTGAGGAAATGAACTAACGTTAGCTTGTTGGAGCAAGGTTCGACATATTTGGTTTTCTTTCCTGACCACGAGGACTGCATGTATTGAAGAAAACTGACACTGCCATATTTCTTTTTTCTGCCATATAGAATATTGCAATATGAAATAAAAACATTTGCATTAATCTTGTGCACCTTGAGAACAAAATTAAGAAGCTGGAAAAAAAAATGTGTGCTTTAGTAAACAATTAAATCTAACCCTAACAAACTCATTGGTTGTACAGATCAATGGAGATGAGTGGTCACCCCCCAGTCATGGTGAAGTGGCGGGCCCCGTGTTTCAACACGACATCGCCACAGAATGTTCACGCTCTGAGGACAACCGCACCAGCAGCAGCAGGGAAGCCCCCCCCCACAGGTGAACCATTACAGGGAGATGTTCCCACCGTGTTGAATCCACAGGTGCAGACCCCCCCCCGTATGGAAGTAACAAATATATCCAGGTAATTATGAACCTGGCGCAGGCCTACTGTAGATAAATAGTGGGAAACACTGGATTACTCATGAAAATAAGAACCAAGCTAATTTTCATTTCGAATCAAGCAGCAAAAAACTTGAAGCATGACGTGTTCGAGTTCATTTGTGGGCTAAAGACCTCTTCGATAAAGCTTATAGTTAGGGCTTGATCAGGCTTGCCTTGGACCAGTCCCTAGTTATGCTGCTATAGACTTAGCAGTGTGAAGTGTTTCCCCTAGGTTTACTGCTTTAGAGGGGTGCTCACCGTGCATGTGAATAGACAGTACAAACTGAAACGTGCACATAAATTAGATCAATAGCATAAGTGTTTAGTTTATTTAATAAAAGAGACCTGTCAATGTGAATAGTGAGTTCAATATTTTGAGAAAAAAAAAACACCTTGAATTTAGGTAGGGGAAAATCTGGACTACTGCCGGGGGACTTACACCTCTCTCATCTCTATCTTTATGCTTCATGTCCCATAAATTATGTCAGTAACTCGCCATCCGGGGTATCTTCTCGTGGTGCAGGTTTCCACGTTTAAAGGTTGCTTCTGTATCCTAAATCCAATGCAGGGGTCTAAGGACCGAGGGTGTCGTATGATTGACCTCTTTAGAAATGGCACTCAAAACTCAAATATTTATATCTATGGACTCCCTTCTTTCATAGTTATTGTTTTAATACCGTCATTGCATAAACTGTTTTTAATACCGTGTCTTTGAGTGCATTTTAATATACAAACAAAATGTATTATTATCAATATTATTACCTGGTGATGCCGATGTAAGCGATCTCCTGCCGGCCGGTGTTGTTGATCAGAGACAGTCCGAGGTTTTGCAGCGACACCTTCACTTCCTGTTGAAACTGTTCGAGCTCCTCGGCCTGCCGAGCCTTCGTCACAATGCCGACGTCCTC
Organism: Cottoperca gobio; assembly: GCF_900634415.1. Taxonomy (NCBI): domain Eukaryota; kingdom Metazoa; phylum Chordata; class Actinopteri; order Perciformes; family Bovichtidae; genus Cottoperca; species Cottoperca gobio. The sequence continues at coordinate 26,275 of NW_021166958.1, read as the reverse complement.
CGTGAACAGCAGCACCCGCTGGCGTCCGTCCAGGAAGGAAACCCAGTGCACCTGAGACAGGCTGTCGTAGGAGAACTGCCCCACATCGTCCTGCAGACACAAACACACTGTGTTTTACTGTCTATATGGGGATCTGACACCAGGAGTCCTGTTACCGTTTGTGTCCCCACAAACCACATAAATGTGTTTAGAGACTCCTTTGATGTCACCACAAAGATAGAAATGTTGTTTTTTACTGCATGATGATGAGGTGATTTGAACTGGTATTGCAGTGTTTATACATTGTGCATATTTAAACCTTTTTTAATTGTTTGTTGGCCACTTAGGGGCAGAGGAACAAGCTGAAAACATATGATATAATAAAAATTAATTCAAGGTCCACTTGGTTGTTTCCAAACTTTCAACCACATTTTGAGTTTGATTAAGTTTGTTCATTGTCATGAACAAAAAGTTCCACAAATCTGTCGGTCGGATTTTTTTGTAAAACAAAAACTACAAGACCAAGTTCTAAGCTTCATGCTGAACATATATTATTATATTAATTGTTACACATTTGTTGATGCTAACATGCCATTAATCACTAGTGGGGTTCCTCAGAGATATTTTCTTGTTCCTTAATATTTTCAATTTGGTTAAAGTGATCTTATTGATTTATTTGGCTGATGGGGAGCAACAGAAAAAACTGAATATCTTTCTCAAATCTGTTTTCAGTTTTAAGGAAAGATTTTTTGTTAAAGAGCTAACTTTTCTGGACCAAGTTCATAAAAACTGAGGAGCACAAAGAAAAACTATGTGTTGCAAACCAAAAAAAACAAAAACACAAAGCAAAATACAATTTTATTTGTAACTCTTTGTCATATTTTAGAATGATTGGAGTTTTTGTTGGATGGTTTGCAATCCCACAATTCTTTGTATTTTCATGAACGGACAGAATAAACTTAGTTAATATTATATATGAATAGTGTCCGACCTTCAGCAGGTCCAGCTCTCCACAGTGCTCCATGCAGCTCCAGCTGAGCATCTGGACGCCTGCTGGGTCGTCCCACACAAAGCGCCTAGCCTCGCTGGGTTTCAGCTCGTGAACCGTCACTGAGCCGCTGAGCGATAAAGACAGAGAGGAAGGATAGGTTTAAATTAAACTGTGTGTAAATTATTGAGCAAATTTAAGTAAAATAAAATGTGAATCTGTGCTTGTTTCTCGACATCTCAAAGTGTGATCATCTTCGGTTAACGTTCATACATACCTCACATTTTCTTCACATTTTTAAAGAGTAAACCTTGTGGTGTGTTGATCAGTTGTTATGGTGAGTTTTATTTTTAAAATGAGTGACTTAAGTCCTTTTCACACATGCAGTCTTTGGGAGCAGGGATTGAAATTCAGGAAATATGTCCCACCAATTTTCTAACCAATGTTGTTGGTCACTGTCATGGTGGCAACCAAAGTAGGGCTGCCCGTAAATGCTCCTACGGAAATTGGAAAAGTCTGCACCCTTATCATGGAATGTGTTACAGAAAGACTTGAAAACTCAATGAATGAATCTTGTTTGAATGAACAACACCTTGTCCCCAATGCACTTTGGATTCAGAGCCAGCTAACTGATTCTGTTAAGAGGTTGAATTGTTAATGGATGTTGTTGTTGGAGCTGTTAGATCTTTGGAAACCCTTTGAAACTGTAAATCATGCTGCTATCAGTGTCTCTCCAGATGCCCTCAGACGGATAAAGTCCTCCCTTTCTGAATTCAAGCCAAGAACCATCAGTCCACTGGCATCCCATAAGGATCCATGTTGGGTCCACTTTAATTTAGCTTATATGTTAATAATCTGCTATCCCTATGCACTCAGATAGAGACTCAAATGTATGTTGATTAATATATTTATACAGCAATAAAATTTAAATCTCCATCTTAACCAATGCAATGGCCCATGTTACTGAATGGTTAAACCATTGCTGTCTGCTACATGTATTTCACAAAGAAAGCTACTGTTGAGCCGCACATACTTATACTTGGACAAAGATTAGAAGTTGTCAAATAATTCAAACATCTTGGAATTGTGATAGACTCAAATGTGTCCTTGAATACTCTGAGAAGGTTTGACAGGGTCGAGTACAAACTCGCACATTTAACAAGCTGCTCGTAGTTCAGCCGTGTGGACCCGTTATGTAAACAAACCTGATGATAAGAAATGTAACAAAGTCCTGTAACCTTCTGAGCCGGGAAAGCCTGATCAAACATGCAAATATAAACACATCTATAAAAGTGTTCATGCTCAATGCAAATGTATAAATATTGCAAAAGTAAGTGCGCCACAGACTAGTGTGTGTGTGTACCTCTGCCTGTAGCTGATAGTGACCCAGGGTGTGTGGTTGAGCAGCAGAGCTGGAGCTGCTCCTTCGTAGTAATCATTGAAGCTGATGATGGTTGAGTGGTCCGAAATGTTGACTTCCACGATGATCCCGCCACACTGAAAACACACACACGTAGAAACACAGAAAATGTTTGTGCGGCTTCTACAGCTGCTTAACCTGCATACATAAGACCAAAATAAAACTCAAAGGGTGAAATGCACCTTTAACTGCTTCAAAGCTAACAGTCCCTGCTGCTCCTGTGATATTATGTGAAATTTTGCTTAGCTGCAGAACTTGTTTTTGTGTTTGTGCTGCAATATGTTTAGTTTAATATCTTTAGTAACTCTGCAAGTGATTCATTGAGATGAATCATGTCTTAGTGAAATGATGAAACTGACCACATCGAGGCTCAGCAGCGTGCCGTTGTCCTGCCGGTTAAAGAAGAAGAACTTGGAGGTGGATTCAGATCCAACCACACGGACACACAACTTCCCCGAACTGTTCTCCGGCCACAGAGGGAGGCACTGCAACACAACAACAACACAATAACAATAACGACACAGAGGAAATGTAGTGTTTACCTCAGCGGAGGAAATGTAGTGTTTACCTCAGTGGAGGAGATGTAGTGCCACCTGGTGGACATCTGGCTGCTGACCTCTCCGACCTCCAGCTCATAGGACGACTTGTTGACCAGGGTGTAGAACGGACTCATGGTGACGATCCGGGTCAGGTTAAAACTACTCATTTGGATACTCACACCCACCTGCACACACAGGTAAAAAAAAAGTTTAACAACACAAAATAACCAAAGTCTTTGTACTGAACACAGATGCAGGTTGTTAGTTACCAGGAAGTCCATGTTGTTGGCGGGGCAGCGGACGCAGCCATAACTTCCCACGGTGTCCGGAGAGAAAGCATCGGACCAGGAGCTGGTGGAGATGCACAGCTGGATCTGCAACACAGTCAGAGAAACACACAGTCAAAATAACACACAATTACAACAACACACATTCACAACAACAACCCACAGGGGCGGCTGAGGCTCAGGAGGTGGAGTGGTTAAAGGGTGGTTCGATTCTCGGCCCCTGCTGTAAACATGTCAAAGTGTCCTTGGGCAAGATACTGAACCCCAAATTACTCCTGATGGCTAACAGTGTGTGAGTGCATGTGAGTGAATGAGGCACCTTGTAAGGTAGCCTCTGACTCTGTATGAATGTTTGTCAATTCTACAACAATAACTTCTCCCTTACCATCGATAACTCCACTCTGTCTCCCTCCCACACATCCGGAACCTTGGAGTCATTTTCGACAGCAACCTCACCTTCACAAACCACATTAATCAGATCACCAAAACTGCCTTTTTTCATCTAAAAAATATAGCTCGTCTCCACGCATCACTTTCCTTCTCTGCTGCCGAAACCCTCATCCACACCTTCATCTCATCCAGACTCGACTACTGCAACAGCCTCCTCTACGGCGCACCATCCAAACTCATCAAAAAACTCCAACACATCCAAAACTCTGCTGCCCGTCTCCTCACCCACACCTGCTCCCGTGACCACATCACCCCCGTCCTGCAGAACCTCCACTGGCATCCATTTTTAAATCCTCCTCCTCACCTACAAAGCCCTCCACAACCAGGCCCCCTCCTACCTCACCGACCTGCTCCATCACCACACTCCCTCTCCCACCCTCAGTTCCTCCGACGCCAACCTCCTGTCCCTGCCACAAAGGACCAAGCACCTGACAGAGGGGTGACAGAGCCTTCTCCATCGCCGCCCCCTCCCTCTGGAACTCACTCCCCAAACACATCCGTGACTGTACCGATCTCACCATGTTCAAATCCCAAATCAAAATCCAGCTCTTCAGATCTGCTTTTAATGCGTAATTAGTTCTATGTATTTTAAATGTTGATGTCCTGTTTTTCTTAATGTAATTTCTAATGTTATATGTACATGTAAAGCGTCGTCTTTGAGTACCTTTTAAAAGCGCTTTATAAATAAAATGTATTATTATTATTATTATTATTATTATTAATTCTGACAAGTGTTGTAAAGTGCTTTGAGTGGTAGCAAAATATTGGAAAAGCGCTTTTAAATTCAGTCTGTTTACAGACACAACACACAGTCAGCTTACTGAAGAGGTTCTTTAGATTAGATGTTGTATTTCTCACCTTGCTCTTGCTGAAGAGGTTCTTCTTCCTGAAGGAGAATAGGACGATGTCCCGGTAGTCGGCGGGGTGTTTGACACTGATGTCCTCGGCTCGGTACTGCAGCACGCGAGAAGTCTTGTTGATGATCCAGTAGGGGCTGAAGAGCGACAGCAGCAGGCAGCTAGTAGTCCTCGTCACATGCACGCTTACGTCCACTGACATGTTGCTGTCCGAGTTGCAGGTGAGACACACAGGCAGGAACTCGGGCATTTCCTGTTGGATCCGGATATGTCCGTGCCAGTCACGGCCCTGATACTTCATCAGCACAATGGACAGGATCTCACCTGAGACACGAGCGTTCACAAGGTCCGACGTGCTTCCCTCCTGAAGCTCATAGGAGTCCGCTGAGCTCTGACGAGGAAGTGCCACATGAAGGGTTAGTTACCCGTTGAGAAGGTTGTGCAAGGTATCATTGGTATAATCATCACAATGTCAATTAACACATTGTGAAAGACTGCAATATTTCTCTGAGGGACTTTATTTACATGATACATTTCCTCATGTTTGCCCTATGGGATAAATACATGCTATTTTCATGGTGTCCACGCATCACTGCTGTATTATGGAGCACTGCAGAAAATACATGCAACTAAAATTATGTGTGCATTGATGTGTATGTTGAGCTTTATATCACCTACTATGGATCTAAATTATGTTAAATCTACCTGCTCTAGATGTAATTCACAGGATAACATCTATATCTTTATATATATATATATATATATATATATATATATATATATATATATATATATATATATATATATATATATATATGTATATATATATATATATATATATATATATATATATATATAAATATAGATTCTGTCATATTTTCTATGTAAAGACTTTTACTGTTGTACCTCCATCATGTAGCGCACACTGTAGGGCAGCAGATTTCTCAGCCTGGCCACAGGATGGAGGTGGATGATGTAGGCTGGGTCCCAGTCCTCCTCTCCGTGGCTGGCGATGTGTCGCAGCTCGTCGGGCACAGCCAACGTGCTGACCATCAGCGGCAGCAGGCTGCAGTCGGCCGCGGGGCACTGCAGTACCGAGCGCACCTCCGAGCTGTGGTGCACCTGCTCCTTCCATGCCACACAGGTGGAGGACGGGCTGTAATGACCGTCGAGATGCCCCGCAGGACGCACAAACAGCTGACATCTGAAGGGGGGAGGTGAAAAAACTGTACCGTCAATATCTCCTGAAAACAGGCTGTCAGAAGAACTACTAATGTTTCTAAGGTCATGTGATGTCACCTGTAAGTTTATAAGGTCATGTGATGTTACCTGTATGTTGCTAAAGAAATGTGAAACTCCCTCTCGGGCTCGGCCTGTCCGATGCTCTGCAGGCTCCTGGATGATGGGCAGTACATCAGGATGGTGAACGGCACAGAGAAATGATTCTTTATCTTAAAACACAAACAAACAGGAAACAAACATCAGCGTGTTCAGACCGTCAGAGAGCTGGTTCTTAAGTTTCTGGGGTTTGTAAGGTTTCTGAGGTTTCTAAGGTTTATGGGGTTTCTGAGGTTTCTAAGGTATCTAAGGTATCTAAGGTATATGGGGTTTCTTAGGTTTCTAAGGGTTCTAAGGTTTCTGGGGTTTCTGGAGTTTCTAAGGGTTCTGGGGTTTCTAAGGGTTCTGGGGTTTCTAAAGTTTCTGAAGTGTCTAAGGTTTCTGGGGGTTCCTAAGGTGTCTGGGGTTTCTAAGGTTTCTGACGTTTCTGGGGTTTCTAAGGTTTCTGAGGTTCAGACCTGCAGCGGTGAGCGGACCGTGATGACCTTGTTTCCATCAGCGGCGTCGATCTGCAGCAGAACAGAAACGGCCTCCTGCAGCATTGGACCCCGGATGTTGTAGAGACGGCGACCAGGTTTGTTCACAGCGATGTTGGAGATCTCGCTGTATCCGGAGGGAACTGCAGGTTCAGAGACACATCGGCCATTTTAATCATTATCCCCTTCATTTCACTTTTTCTCATAGCTGTCTACCATGCAAGGTGCTGTCAACCATCGGCCCAGTGGCTAAGCGTCTTCAAAAAACTGCATTAAACTGTCAGTGCTGTCACTGACGGTCTATTATCTACCAGCGGTGTAAGCTAAGTTTTAGCTGTGTACACCAACACAGCTGTGATGCCTGAAGTATGATGCTACACTTAGAAGGAACACAAGTTGTCCTGAGTGTCTATATGTAGGAGCAGATATAACGTTTAAGCATTAGTGACAGCGAGGCGCTCTGACCGACGGTGAGGTTGAACAGGCAGCTCTCTTGCCGCTGCAGAGCCGACAGTTTTCCCCGTGAGGACGTTTTGAACATGGAGTGCTCCAAGTCCATGGTCTGATCCACCAGCAGCTCGTGGAGCTTCCCCTGCACCAGTGAGCCCAGAGGCCTCAGGGTGGCGCTGTGCTGCACAATGAGAGGGATCCCCAGAGCGTTCCTGATGGTGAAGGGGGCCTTCTCCTTTAGGGAGGGGTCGAAGCTGGACCCTGTGCCCTCTGAGAATGCCTGAAACACAGCAGAGAGAGTTCAACATGTCTATGGAGCTGCTGGACACTGAACAAAGGGTCTAAGGCAGAGCTAATGGTTTATGAATTAATTAATATTTCCCTATATCATATTTCCCTGTTTGAGCAGCATAGGTCAGTAGGTTTAGCTTCGGTTTCTTTATCAGTGCTGTGGAACGTCAACAGGAAGTTGGTTGTTTATGGATTATAAAACACTTCAGGGCTGGTCGACATGGAGCTTCAGGTGTTTTCTTTCTACTGTTGACCCACTTTGTGCTTATAGACCCTAAACTCCTGCTGTTTTACCGTGGCAAGGTTGTGCAGGACGCGGAGGCTGCACTGGGACACGGTGATGTTCATCGTGTCTCTGGAGCAGATGCTGACGGCCGTGCGAGGTTCAGGCAGGATGACAAAGTCGTCTCCGTGAACGGGACTCTTATCCTGTAGCGGGCTGTTCTTCATCTGCAGGAACAAACATATCCTTAACATGATCCTTCAAAATAAAACACCTCACAGCAACTGTTTAATACACCTCCACATAAATGTCTTTCAGATTCACCTCTAGCTCCAGGTTCCACCTGCGTCTGCCGCCGTCCACAAGCTCGATCAGAGGCTCCCACACCGCCTGCAGCTCATTAAAGTAGTTCACCTGCAGACACACATTATACATCATATTGATGATAAAACATATTTATTATTTTATATATTTGTTTCTTTCTCCAGCAGCTGCAGTGACGCAAGCAAGTAGGGAATAGATTTTAATGTTCAACATTTAAAGTAATATAATAACATTCTGACCTCCAGAGTCATGTCAGCTCTCAGCTGCAGCAAAGAAGACCAGTTTCTGGCCGAGCCGCTGAAGGAGGACTCGGCAAGCAGTAGAGGAGCGGTCCGGTGACCCGAGCCGGACTCCAGAGTCACCTGGACCACCTGAGAGGACAACACCGGAAACTTTCAGAATAAGAGCTGAAGACAACACCACTTCAACAGGAAACACACCTCTAAAGTTTCAGAATAAGCGCTGAAGACAACACCCTGTCAACAGTTGTTGTAAGTTGTCTTGATAGCGAAGTTTCAATAGTAAGCCATCAGTTAGACCAGGGGTGTCCAAACTACGGCCCGCGGCCCATTTTTAATTGGCCCGCAGCAAATTCTAAAAGTATAATGGAATATGTCCCAGATAGAAACTTGCGCTTGAATGTTTTGTACTTCTTAGTTCTAACACAGAAACACAGTTTTGTATTGTCAGCTAACTTAAAACATCAAGTGTCAGATAAAGCTTGTGCTTTTGATTTTTACTCGATTGCATGTGATGAGAGCACAGCTGTTCATTTTCTTTGCGGGGAGTTGACGATAACTTTTGCGTTACGGAAGAGCTGCTTGGTCTTAGGAGTCTAAAGGGCACGACATAATTCGAGCACGAGGACTTTACCACAGAGAATTTCAAGCTTTCCTGTCTGATGTCGATGCTGAATACGGGGACGTGCTCCACAGTTCTGATGTGCGCTGGCTGAGTCGCGGCTCCGTGCTGCAGCGGTTTTATTCCCTGAGATCAGAAATCGATCTGTTTTTGAAAGAGAAGGAGCGACTTCTTCATGAGCTGAGAGACCCTCCATGTTTGGCAGACCTGGCATTTTTAGTTGATCTTACTGGTCATCTCAACACTGAACAAGAGCCTACTGCTACATGAAAGCATTCTGTGTGAAGCTCCGTCTCTTTGAGACACAACTACGCAACTTCCATGTTGCGCACTTCCCCACGCTGTCCGAAATCAAATGTGCTTTTCCGAATGCCAAGCTTTCTGATAACGAGGGGAAACGTGTCTGTGATCACGTCTCTCATCTCATGTCACGTCTCATCACAGAATCAGTCAGCACTTCCAAGATGTTTCTATCGTTGAGAAAGAAATCGAGCTGATGAATGCAGAAGAAGTTTAAGAGAGTCTGCAACTATATAAACTTATATAATAATAAATATATACGATAATTCCCTGAAGAATCAACATCAGCTTCTCTCCCTCCCCGACTTCTACCGGAGCTTGGAAAAGTTTCCTCTGATGAGACGCCACACACAGAATGATGAGTCTGTTCGGCTCATATATGTGAGCAAACATTTTCTCTGTTAACAAAAGCAGGTTGAGAACCAAAATGAGCGACAGCATCTCTGTGATGTCCTTTGTATCTCAACCACCAAACTTATTCCTGACCTGCAGCATCCTTCAGACCAAAGCGCAGCCTAACTGCTACCACTGAGTGCAACGCTGTTCTCATTATAGGAGAGTTAAAACATATATTACACAGTATTTATGTTAATAAGCTCAATTTTTCAATACATTCAGTCAATTAAAGTTGATAACATTTTCTAACTAACGTTAGTTGATGTGTTAACAAGCCCAATAACTTATTTGTTTAACAAGCTTGATTGGTTGATTGTTTTGTTTTTTAGGGAATATACCTCAAAAGTATGAGTGGCCCAGCCCTTCGTATATTTTTCTGTATGTGGCCCTCAGTGAAAAATGTTTGGACACCCCTGAGTTAGACCCATCCTGTGAACTGATTACAGTGCGTCAAGCACTTTTTAAAAGCGCTTTATAAATAAAATGTATTATCATTATTATTATTACAGTGGGTGTGGCTAACACAGCTGTAGCCACCTAGGAATTTTAAGGAAACAGCATGCGTTGGAGCAGCAGCCTCATCGGACGAAGACTCAGGAAGACAAAGACATAGGAGTCTTTTGTGGGAGGACAAGTGGGAGGCACAGACAACACCACTGGGCTAAGTATTTCGGTTTGCTTGCTCTTCCCTTTCCTTATTCAAATGTGTATATTTTCCATTCCCATTCATGTCTCTTGTAGATATTACAGGCCTCGCACATGTTCACAACACCACCGTAACCTCTCTGCTTTTGTATATCCCACCCGCTCCTCTCATACCCAACACCTCGTCACAGGAGGCCTGTGGAACTGCCGGTCGGCCACTCGCAAGACTGAGTGCATCTCTGGCTACGCCTCCCAGTAATTCCTTGACCTCACTGAGACTTGGATCACACCTGATAACACTTCCACCACTGCTGCTCTCTCCACAGCGACTTCTCCCACTCGCCCAGAGCCACTGGCCAAGGAGGTGGCACTGGTCTGCTGATCTCCCGCAGATGGAGTCTTTCGAATTTCATGCCGTCACTGTAACTAAGCCTACGGTCCTCTGGGGGAGTTTTTGGAGGAATTGGACGTTCTCCTGTCAAACATACCTGAAAATAGCCCTCTGCTCGTACTTCTCGGTGACTTCAACATCCAGTCAGAGAAAACAACAGAAAACTGTACCTCTCTGCCGTAACCTTCGCGCCCTCTTCTCTTGCCTCAGCTGTCCTCTCGGCCCTTCCTTCTCCTGACTCCTTCTCAGTCATGCTTGCCAACTCTGCCACAGACATTCTACTTGCTACTCTGTCCTCTCTGGACTCTCTCTGTCCTTTCACCTTGCAGCAGGTTTGCCAGTCCCCTCCAGCTCCCTGGTTGGATGACTCTGTGCGTGCTGACAGAACCATCCTACGGGGAGCTGAAAGAAAATTATTGAAATCAGAACACTCTGACGACCTACTTGCCTTTCAAACTCTTCTCTCTTCTATTTCTGAAGCAAAAAGCACTTTCTTCCAACAAATTCATTCAATCCTCTTTCTCCAACCCCAAAAACCTTTTCTCCACCCTCCTTGATCCCCCCCAGTACCCCACCTCCTTTTTCTCTCCTACCGTCCCACTTTGTCAACTACTTTGTAAAAAAGATAGATGGCATACGCTCTTCATTCTCCAACATACCGATTGACATCAACATCACTTCCCTCTTTTCTCCACCCTCTCTTCAAATGAAGTTCTATCTCCCGTTACCTCTCCCCCCACCACCTGCCCTCTGAACCCTATCCCCTCTCACCTTCTCCAGTCTATTGCCCCTGACCTCCTTCCTTTTCTCACCATCTCATCAACACTTCCTTAACAACTGGTTGCTTTCCTAACAATTTTAATGAGGCAAGAGTGAACCCTCTCTAAAAAGAAACCCTCACTCGACCCCTCTGAAGTGAACAACTACAGACCTGTCTCTCTTCTTTCATTTCTTTCCAAAACACTTGAGTCATTAATCAACTCTCATCTTACCTTCACCAGAACAACCTTCTCGATCCGCACCAATCTGGTTTAAAGGCAGGCCACTCAACTGAGACTGCCCTCTTCGCTGTCACTGAGGAACTTCACGCTGCTTGAGCAGCCTCCCTCTCTGTTGTCATCCTTCTGGACCTTTCTGCTGCATTTGACACAGTGAACCACCAGATCCTCCTCTACACTCTCCAATAACTGGGGTCTCAGGCTCTGCTATCTCCCTGCTTGAATCCTACCTAAAGGATTCCACATACAGGATAACTTGGAGAGGGTCTCTGTTGGACCCTTGTCAACTCACAACCGGGGTACTTCAGGGCTCCGTCCTGGGTCCCCTCCTCTTTTCTCTGTACACCAACTCACTTGGCTCTGTCATTCACTATCATGGCTTCTCCTACCACAGCTACGCAGATGACACTCAACTGATTCTGTCTTTTCCCAGATCTGAAACCCAGGTGGATCTCGGCTTGTCTGGCTGATATCTCTCGGTAGATGGCTGCACATCACTTAAAACTTAAACTTGACAAGACCAAACTCCTTTTCCTTCCGGGAAAGGGCTCTTCCATCCAAGACCTTACCATCAACATCGGCGCCTCTGTTGTTTCCCCGACTTGGACTGCAAGGAATCTGGGTGTGACACTGGACGACCAACTGTCCTTCAGTGCCAACATCGCTGTAACTGAAGGACAGACTTTTTTCCTCCTTTAATTGTGGGGTTTCTTTTAGGAAGCTTTTCCTTGTGCGGTGCAAGGGTCTGAAGACAGAGGGTATCATATGCTGTACAGTCTGTAAAGCACACTGAGACAAATGTGTAATTTGTGATATTGGGCTATATAAATATATTTTATTTGATTTTGCAACGCAGGTTCTTGTCATCCCACGCCTTGATTACTGCCTACATGACCTCTATAGCTCACTTAACCTTTTAACACCGAATGTGTCGGCGACGAAAGCTGAGACTCTGCGCTTTACAGCATATATCGACACATTACGGTAACTTCACTTACGGCCCTCCCGGAAGCCCGCGAAACAGCGCCTTTGTTCTGAGCGAATACACAAAGCGCTGGAGAGACACAAACAACACTGCGGAGAAATAGAGCCGGAAAACAGCGGATTTAATTCAAATGGAAGCAAGACGGTATGTAAATCAACACTTGTATTGCGTGGTGACTTGTTTAGAACAGTGTACCAAGTCTGTAAGGTTGTACTAGGTGTGTAATTGTACTTTATATGCGTAAATGTGCGCGTCTTCTTCAAGTAGCCTGTGTCCTAGCAGAGGCTGTGTGCAGGCTGGAGCAGGAGAGGAGGAGGTGTCACCAGAGATCACATTCAGGCCTGTAGAGGGAGCTGTGGGGATGCTGGATGATCTGGTGATGCTGTCAGACACAGAAGCCCCTCACCACTTCACACCACAACATGGCAGACTGAGGCAGAGCCCGATGATGGACCCCAGGTGTCCAAGCCCCTCTCAATATGGAAAACCCAGCACCAGGTGACATTTATTCCCACTTTGATGCTGCAGTTTTCAAACTCCTCTCTGAATACGCAAACAAGCAGCCAAAAGCCTGGAGAGAGGGAGAAAGTTCATCGGGACTGAAATAACTCCAAAAGAAATGAAGAAGTCCACACGCTTGTTGCTGTACTTGTCAGTTTTGGACCTGCAGAAAGATGAGCAACTTTTGGTGTAAGCAAACCATTTTCCATGTGTCATTCCCTGCCACTGTCATGTCCCCAGACTGTACAGGACAGTTCATGGCCATTTGATCTAATCTTCATATGAGTGACCCAGAGAAATCAGGAGCAACAGGAACAGTCACTGGCAGTACCACCAAGACCTCTGCATGTGAAGGGACACTGAAAGAGGAGAGAATTACCCTGTGTGAGGAAAAACGCCTGGACATATTTTCCATTTTATGGCCTGTTTTTGCAGATATAAGAGTAAAAGACTCAAAACTTTTACTGGAAATAGTTGTATACATTTCAAACTTCAAATCTAACATGTTAAATCTCTTATTCATGTACAATTGCAGTGTTTTTTGTTCACTAAACCACTAAACTCAAATTCCGCTTTTGTGTTTCTCTTCATTTTAAACTGTTATTACACTCTCATAACATGCAATAAATTGTAAATGACTGCCAGATATGGAAAGTTCCTGGTATTGTTGGAAAATGGGCAAAATTACTTACTCACAAGACATTTTCTGACCTTTTTATAGTCAAAATAAGCTAAAAAGTCCAGGCGAAAATGTTGAGGCTTTTTAGGCTTAGGTGTTAAAGGGTTAAAGAGCCTACGAAATGCTATTTTGTCAGTGTTATTGGGCTTGGTATATGATAGAGGTTGCATTTCTATTGTGAAATGTGCCATATATATATTTTTATTATTGATGTATTCTTAATAAATCACGATCCTAACAGCTTAAAAAAGACGTCCACTAACAACAATCGGTCGCTGCGCCGGGAACATCCACTTCGATAATTTTCGGGTGATGACGTCACAAGTAGAACACAGCCACCAGTGTTTGTATGTGTTGAAGCGTCCAGCAAAGATTGATGCCAATTACTATGATAAAGAATAGACAACAATAGATCGCCAAGAACAATTGGCAAGCAATGTGTTGTAAGGGGATGTGGGGCCATCTCCAAATCTAGCTTTCTGTGGCCAAAAGATGATAAAATGTTGCGTTTACGGGCAAGACAAGTGTCTGGAATGACAACAGACTTTGCTGGAGCAGGAAAACTGGGGTCGATGAAACCAACGATTTGTGGCCAGCACTTTGAGAGATCGTGTTTCGAACAATCAACTATGCTCGCCAAGGAAATGGGATACAAAAAGAAGTTTAAACTGAACGCAGATGCTGTGCCGACAATACTGCCAAGACCCCAGCCAGCACAAGCCACCACACCACGCCCGTGACTCAAACACATCCGCCCGATGCAGAGTACTCCACCAAAGAGAATCACAAAATGCATTTGCCAAAAGGGAGAGAGCAAAGCTAAGCCATTCTACTTGTTGTTTAATTTATTTATTGTTAAAAGCATGAAGCCATAATCGGTCTAGGCCTACTGTATGTAACGAGTTTACCCCAGGCCCTAGCCGATATCTGTGTGTTATTGTTTGTAGTATTAATAACTTTAGCTAATTACACTTCATTAGCTTAATTAAGTATAGATTCAATGTTTATAACAGGCTTCCCCATTTTATTCTGTGGTTTGAGTAAAAGCTTGAGTCTATTTAACTTTTAATCACACTATTATTACATAGGTATTGAAACATTGGTGAATGAAGCCACTGACAGAACTGAGGATACATGTATGATCAGTGACCATCTATTGGACATCCACACTGGGGAGGAAGCTGTGTCTACACCAGTAAGTATACAGACTGTACGTCATCTGTACATTACAGTTGTAGTACCAGTAGACCTGCACACTGACGTGTTAAAAATACAATGTATAGCATCACCACATGCATGTACATAATTCATATATTTAATTGTGTGATTTGATATCATTGCTCTCACAACCACATCTTTTATTATAAATGTTATTAGATATTTTCTTTATGCAGACATGTATAAACGTGCAATACAATTACAAGCTGGTTTGAAAGATTTATTAGTAAAGTTGTGTTCTGTACATTTCAGACATGTCAGAATGAATTGTGCAGACGAATCCCCTCCACGGATACACCACAAGTCCATGCAGGGGTGACCACGTGTCAGGTCAGCTGGACTGCAAGTTCCAATCCATGTTGGTTGTTCCAACTGTCAGCATCATAATATTTAATAAATTGATATGTAAGATACAAATACAGATACACCTACACACACATATTATATATAATATATATACATACATACATCAAAAACAACAAAAACATATTCTTTTTCAACTTACATGTAGTAATTTAAAAATAGAAATAGAAAATATGACCTGGACAGTAATAAAGGCACCCTTCCTTAATATTTGGTTGCACACCCTTTGGCAACGATGACTGCCTCCAAACGTTTCTTGTAGCCATCTATAAGCTCCTTGCACTTGTCAGCTGGTAGTTTCTCCCACTCTTCCTTTGGAATTTGTTCAAGCTCTTGAACATTTGCAGGATTCCTTTCCCCAATGGCAGATTTCAGTTCTCCCCAAAGATTTTAAATGAGATTGAGATCAGGACTCATTGCTGGCCAGTTTCAAACAGTAAATCTTTTCCTTTTCAACCATTCTTGAGTGCTTTTGGATGTGTGCTTTGGGTCTTTATCGTGCTGGAGAACCCATGATCTTCGACCCAAACCTAGTTTTCTTACACTGGGTAGCACATTTCGCTCTAAAATCCCTTGGTAATCCTCTGATTTCATGATTCCTTCAATACCTCACAAAATACCAAGGCCTCCAGTACCAGAGGCAGCCCCACAACATTATGGATCCTCCACCATGCTTAACTGTAGGTAGGGTGTTCTTTTCCATATAAGCTTAATTTTGTCATCTATAAACAAATCACTGGTGTGCTTTGCCAAAAAGCTCTATTTTGGTTTCGTCTGTCCACAGAACATTTGCCCAGAAGGATTGTGGTTTGTCCAGGTACTCTTTGGCAAAGATCAGTCGATCCTCTTTATGCCTTTTTGTCAGCAGTGGGGTCCTTCTTGGCCTTCACCCATAAAGCCCTTCTTGGTTTAGTGTGCGGCGTATGGTACGTGTTGAAACCATGACTCCAGATTGTTCCAGGTCAACCTTCAGCTCTTTGCATGTTTTACGTGGTGTTTTTTCCACAGTTTGCATCAACCTTCGAAGACTTCTCGCATTGATTTTCCTCTTACCACCACGTCCAGGGAGGTTCTTAACAGTTCCATGCTTAGCAAACTTCTTAATAACTTTGCGCACTGTTCAAACAGGGATACCAAGGTCTTTGGAGATGGCCTTGTGCCCTTTAGAGGTCTTGTGTTTGGTGATAATAGCACTTCTGATGCTCTCACACAACTCCATTGTCTTCACCATTGTGAAACAGGAACAGGGAATAACATGTGGATTGTTTAAGCATTAAAGTCATCATTCATTGGTTAATTCATTAAGTCATGTGGGCACTGACAATTGATCACAGGTGAGTGTCATTTATAATTCATCACTGGTGAGTCAAATGTAAATATTTCTTTCAAAACAATTTGAAGGTTGCCAATACCAGTGTCATGGCAATCTTTCAGTTTTTATAGTTTTTCCTTGATTTTTAAAGTGTTATTGTTTCATCATTTGCTGTTCTGTACCAATCATCAGTGTCTATAGACCAAAGCTGTTTCACTTGATTAATTTTTTTCCAGTAGATATTCTACAATTTCATGGTTGCCAATAATGGTGACCAGAACTGTACATACAACTGTTAATGAACTCTTGACCGAGACTCTATGCTTGTGACAAGACAATGTTGATGAGGAACCTTTCGAAGTCCCAGATCCATTCAGCAGTTGGTGGAAGAACCAAACAAGAGGGATGCTGTTGTGCTGTAGAGAAGCAGATTCAATCACTGAACTGACATTGTGTTTTGTTATTGACTCTAATAAAGTGCTGGATACTTGAACGACGTGTAGTTGTCAGATGGAAACGTAGCACAGATCTTTTGAATGGCACATGATGGCATTCTGTGGTTCTTACCAAGTATTCCCCAGCAATATCTCACCAGCTGGCGGTATGCCACACAGCGATACATTCTGTAAAATACAAGATAATACATGTCAATGGTAATTGCTTCAACCATATTTATCCTGTAACTTTGCCAGAGTGACCATTCGACTTCCAATAAATACATCAAAGTTTCTGAGCTCTACACATTTGTGAACACAAGTAACTTCATTACGTGGCTAATCACCTGCTTGTTGTCTGCCCCTCTTCAAATAATTACGGTAGGCTGTCTGCAACACCCAAACATCCAGACAATTAGATTGGAATCCTGGGTGATCTGTTATGCAGGTTATGTTTGCACCATGTCCCTCATATTCTTTGAGTTCCTCCATGACATCCTTTTCTTGGCAGCAATGGCACTCTTCAATTGCTTTCATAATTGTACAGTTTTCACACATGCACCTAATTGTACAAAAGAAGAGTGGTAAGGACATGTACACAATATGCAATATCCAGAAAAAAGGCCAATATTAACGTCATCTTAATTTCATACTACTTATATGCCTGTGTTTTACGACAGGCTCGTAAGCAGCTCATAAGCCTGTTATGGTCGTAAGGAGGTTGGACCTACCTAGTAGCAACTTTTACCCGTTTCACATCATTCTCGTAAAGTTACGACATCGTAATTTCCATGAACATCTGGTAAGTGTTCCGGCTACTATAGGCAGCCGTGAGACGGTCAGTAGGCAGACTATACTTTATAAAACAGCGCTGTCCTCTGGTCTGTTTGTTAGCTAATAGCAAATACTTTATATACAGCTCGTAATATATGACGTTTTACATCAGACACAACGATAGAATCTCAACCGCAGAAACTTCGAGAAAGAGTCAAGTTATCAAGCTTTACAGAATTTGCGGACAACTAGTCGGGTTCATAACAATTCAAGGAAACCAAGCTATCAACTCGATATAGGATAGCTTGATATTTACGATCAAGGATAATGTTACGTTTTATTATTATGTATTTACTATAATACTAGACTACTATTATAGTCAAATGTATATACCTGTCTGTGTTCTGTTGTCTCCGTCATATCCAGGATCACCGTCACCATCATCCGCATGTTAGCTCCCGTCTGTGTCTCCATCTTGAACACTGTGTCTCGAGCTGCTCTGTTTCCACCACGTTAAACTCGCCCGCATGATCTGATTCCACGACACCGGCATCTTCTTCAATAAACTCCTCTTCTTGAAGGTGCAACGAGTCTATTGACAACTCACTGTCACTCGATTCTGTGGAAATATCCGAGCCAGAGTCCGACCGTGCCACGTCTGCCGTGCAGTCTGACGTGTGACGTCAGAAAATGGCGTCGGCTGTTTTAGGTAGTGGCGATGTCAACATCGTTGGTCGACATAATAAATCGTGATTTATTAAATACTGCGGGAATAGTGTCATTAATAACACATTATTTTACACCACAAATAGCATTTACTATCATCAGTAGAATTTCATGTTTATCATTTCGTAGGCTCTTTAAAGGATTGTACCTATTTGAAGCTAATATACTTGCAAGAGTTGTATCCTCATGATTGTTTGCACTTATTGTCTCTTTGGACAAAAGCGTCAGCTAAATTAACTGTAATGTAATGTAAAGACAACACCGCATTAACAGGAAACACACTGAAGTTTCAGAATAAGAGCCGTAGACAACACTGCATCGACAGGAAACACTGTGAACTTTCAGAATAAAGCTGAAGACAACACCTCGTCAACAGGAAACACACCTCACTGTACAGTTTCAGAATAAAATAAAGGAGATGCGGTACCTTGACCTCGGCGGTGAAGCTCTCGCCCTCACTGCGTCCATCCTGCTCCCTGAAGCTCTCAGTGACCTCGGTGGCCGCGTCTACTCCCAGGAACCAGAAGTTACAACCGTAGATGTTCATGACAGACCAGAGGTCACTGACCTCCGTCTGCGACTCCTTACTCTGCTCGTCACCCTGCTTCGCAGTCATGGCGGCAGTTATCGTCATTACTGTGTTGAGGATGAATGGAGAGATCTGCAGGACAAAGACTGGTGGTGAGTTCACGGACTCTGTTTCTGTGGACACACTGACTACATTTAGTAGAAATATTCCTTATCATGTATGACTATTATTATTATATGGAATGTTCAGTTATTCTTATTTTGTCATTTACTTTTATTTTTGTTTATTTGGTATTTTAATCCTCAACTGTGATGTCAAATGTGCTATATAAATACATTTGACGTTGATTTATGTATGTGTATGTTTACCGTTTCCTGTTGCATGGCCACGTTGTATATATATATAATATAATATATACAGTATATATATCTATATATGATATATATATATATATCTATATCTATATATATAGATATAGATATCTATATATGATATATATATCTATATCTATATCTATATATATATATATAGATATAGATATAGATATATACATAATATTGTTGGTGTATTTCTGTAAAACAGGTTTTTATGTTTCCTGTTCTCTGTTTTTATAACATTTTAAATGAGCCGGCTGATTTACAGTAATGCGTGTTCTCCTGATGAATAATAAAATAAAGAATAAGAAACATTTAAAAGTATGTTTACCTGTTTCCTAACTCAACCTTTAACTTTGTGTTTTATTCTCCTTATTCTGCGCCTGAACTCGGGCGCTTCTGTAATTTTGTGTTCTTATTTCCGTTTTTGAGCAGAAGTGCAATGACTTTGGTCAACATCCTTAATTTGCCAAATAATTTGATTTTAACTTTTTTAATTAATTATTATACTATTATATAAATGAATAATGAATAATTTTTCCTGCGAGAAAAGAACCTGCAGGTTTAACCATCGGGTATTAAATAATAATAATAATAATAATAGATGGTAAGATATATAGCTAACGTTACGTAGCTATCTTGTTAGATATATATCGCTAACGTTTATTTAATTTGGTCACTGGATTAATTTATAACTTTTCAGACCTTTTGTCTCCCCTTCTGGCAGTGAGTTTTTATAAAAACTGTCGACATGAGCTTCTGTATGGAGGCCGGCTGGCCGCTGTGCTAATAGCTTTTGGTACTTTAGTAGTTCCTCATAGTGGGGCCATCTACACAAAGAAACTACAAAGTTATTGACATGTCTCATGTGATTTCAACACATTTAAATAAGTCGTCCTCCTAGACGGAGGCTGTAAAACCATCAGATCCTGCAGCTTTGAAAAATATTTATCATTTACAACGCTGCACAAATGAGTTCAAACTGGAGGTGAAATAAACAGTCGGGGCAGCAGAAGGTGAATAGATCCATGAATAAATCTTTAAATGCTGCTGAAGGACGTACCTTGACGATGACTTCCTCCACCGTCACAGAGCCGCTCAGCGGTTGGTTAGGGTGGGTTCTGGTCTCCAAGGCGACAGAGCAGGGTCTCAACACCTATTGGACGGAATAAGACTTCAGGTGAAAAACACTTGCTGTTGTCTCTTATACCCAGTAAAATATTCCTTTTACAGTGAATATCAATATATACAGCGGCATTGTAGGATTTAAAGAAAATAGAGATTAAAGCCGTACATTTACTAAATAAAAACATCAGACATTCTCTGAGATAGTCGTAAAGCCTCTGAAAACAGTGTTTTTTTGTCAGTGAAGCTCATGTCTTCACTTCTCCAGGCTGGCTGAAGCCCCGCTCTGAGACGCTGCTCGCTGTGTTTTCTGCCTGCAGTGGATATAATCTAATTACACTTTGCAATGGGATTAATCAATCAGGATATCCTCATGATTTTAGCCCAGAATCAGCATATTATCATCAGAAGAGACATCATTATAAGAGAACACAGGGATTATGAAAGAAGTGTAAGCAGAAGCCCCTGGCTCACCACCACCCGCTTACTGTTTCTAACAGGTTGTCCCCCTTCAGTGACCCACTGAGAAGCCCACTCTGGTTATCGGTAGCTCTGAGACGTGAGGTTTGAGACAGCAGTGACCATATAAATGGAGTCTGTAGATATGCAAAGATGATGTCGGACTCCATAGTTTTCTCTGGTCCCTGTCAAATCTAACCAGTGATGACATGTTGAGCCACATGTCATCATCCCGATGCCGGCTGTCAGGTTCCAGATAATGATGTCAGATGTTTGTCATCTAAAGCTGGACTAGTAAATGATTTAATATCAGATAATCTGATTTATTTTGTCTCACTGAAACCTGAGACATGAAGAATATGTCTAAATGAATCCACTCGTCATGTTAATACTCACGTCCATCGAGGAGCTCCAGCCGTATTCAACGTATTTTGAAAGCCTTGTTCTTACGCTTTCAAACCCAACATGGAAAACAATAAAGCCAGTTTTATTTGTTACTGTGTACCGCCCTCCTGGTCCGTATTCTGAATTTCTATCTGGATTCTCAGAACTTTTATCAAATTTAGTCCTTAAAACAGATAAAGTAATTATTGTAGGTGACTTTAATATTCATGTGGATGTTGATAGTGAGCCTTAATAATGCATTTATCTCAATATTAGATTCACTGGGTTCAGTCAGAATGTACATGAACCAACTCACTGTTTAAACCACACTCTGGACCTTGTTCTGGGATATGGTGTTGAAACTGAAAGTTTGTCCACATAATCCTCTTTTATCAGAACATTTTTAAATAACTGTTGAAGTCCTGTTACTGGACTACAAGCCAGTAGGCAAAATATCCTACTGTTGTGGCAGATTTTATTAGTATGCGTTTTATTATGGGGTTTAATAGAGTGTGTCCTGTAATAGGTTTTATTAGTACATAATTGCAGTAGGTTTTACTAAGTATATGGTTTGTATTATGAATATATATATATATATATATATATATATATATATATATATATAATGTGTAATATTAAATTATAATCAATTTAAGTGTGAGAGTACAGCCTCTGTAAACATCTGGGAGATGGCCTGAATAATAGCATTTAGTGGGGTGTGAGTGAAGAGTGAGTCTCCCAATTCAAGCTCATAAAGAAAGTAGATTTATGAGACCCATAGTATATCGAGGATGAGATAAGGAGGGCCAGGCGCCTGCTAGAAAGACAGCACTAGAGCTTCAAATGGGAAAAGACTCAGAAAGACACTCTTAAAGGACGATCAGGCAGATTCAGCTGCTGAGTCAGAGGGAGGGGAGCAGAAAATGTCAGGTCGATTTACCAGCAAGAGGCCTGGATTCAGGGCACATGAGACGACATTTTTAACCTCATCTTGGTTTCACCATGAAAACTAAGGTATAAAGAGGAGAGCCAGATCTTGGTCAGTGCGCAGCTGGCTGGGTACTCAGAGTTTGTTATGTACTTACGTGTGTAATAAACTCCACTTGTATCTAACTTTGAACTTCTCCAGTGATCTTCTTTTTTGACTAAGTATTACGCTAAAAGTCTGAGTTAGACTAGAATTTCAACAGTTTAAGTAATTTAAAGAAATGTCTGTGGAGGAG
Organism: Cottoperca gobio; assembly: GCF_900634415.1. Taxonomy (NCBI): domain Eukaryota; kingdom Metazoa; phylum Chordata; class Actinopteri; order Perciformes; family Bovichtidae; genus Cottoperca; species Cottoperca gobio. The sequence goes on along the minus strand of NW_021166958.1, from coordinate 3,976 downwards.
ATCCAATCCTTCATCTCTTCATATCCAGACTACTTTTTCTACGATCGACCTTTACCAACTAACTTCAACAATCACGTCGTCTAAGCCATCAACCTGTCTCTGAGACCCGATCCCATTTCTCCTGTGGAACCAGCTCCCAGTTTTTTCTGCAGGCAGACACCCTCTCCACATGTCAGAGCAGGCTGAAGACTTTCCTCTCTGATAAAGCTTATAGTTAGGGCTGGCTCAGGCATATCTTAGTTATGCTGATATAGGCTTAGACTGCTGGGGGGGACACCGTTTCTCCCTCTCTCTGTCTCTCTCTCCTGCCCCTTATATGGTCACGTGATCTTACGGTGGTGACGGCAGTGTCCTCCTTGTTCCGGATGAAGGGGCAGGCGAGGACTTTCAGCTCCCTCAGGTTGGCTCTCATGTTCTGGGTGCCGTCCTCCTCGGCCTGCAGGCTGAAGTCGCACTGAAAGGACGCCACAAGGGCGGGGGCGTCTGCCTTCATCAGGCTGGCCACGAACACCACCTCCGGGTCCACCACCACTGCCCGCAGGCGAGTGCGGAGCGTCGAGGCTGCAGAGAGAACACGTGGGTTTTATTTCTGTTCTTACTTTGTCTTCCAGAGTCTGAATGGTCTTTATTGTTATGATTAATAAAATCAATAATATGGAATAGAACCAGAACATATAAATTATATATATATATATACACTGGTACATCTTGACAGTTGTTTTGATCTCCTTGTTGAGAGCAAGCAGCAACCTCCGGGTCTGAAGTGCATTAACCTGCATCCTCTCTAATAAATCTACCTTGTGATTGACAGGTTTCTATCACGGTGTTTAGTTGTAACTGAGTTGAAGACATTTACATCGTTATACTTCCTTGGCCTACCGGTCTTGCCGTCGGCTCGTGGCTCAGTGGTCTGTCTCAGCGGCAGTCTGTTGCTCTGTACCGAGGTGGGCATCTGTGGCAGAGCCTGCAGGAAGAAATCTGTGACGGCCATCAGAAACTCCACGCTGGCACACAGGTAGAGCTTCTGAAGGACAGCCACGACCTCCCGCTCTGCAGCGCTCTGCCGGTACGTCACGTCGATCATCGCCTCGGGGCTGTCCTCGTCTCTGCGGCCCACCATCCTGCAGGGACCACAACGTAATGAAACTTTACAGCACAACAGCCTGCTAATGGTGGTGATGGCCTAGTGGTTTGGCTTCCAAACAGAACATCAGATGGTTGTGAGTTTAATACCAGGCTGCCACCATTGTACCCCTGAGCAAGGTACTTAACCCTGAGTTGCTCCAGGGAGACTGTCCCTGTACTTAGTTCACTGTAAGTCGCTCTGGATAAGAGCATCTGCTAAAGGACCTGTAATTAAAATATTTAATCTAACACAATCAAATTGCTAGTTCTGTCCAAAACATAAATCATACATGAATGTTATTATAAATATTGTGTTGCAAAGACTTATTGGAAAAGCCAAAGTAAAATGTTTACATGTTTGTGAGGTTTTTAACAAGCTGTCTGTAACAAAAATTCAGGACTTTTACTGTAATGGTGCTGCTTCCCATCTGCGAGCTCATGTGAGTGTTACCGTGAAGTCGTCCTCTCCATGCCCGCCCTCAGGTCGTCCAGCGTGCAGCCGCTGAGCACGGTGGTCACCTCCACGCTGCCGCTGCTCAGGATCTTCCCTGAAGTCTTCAGCAGGTGGAGCGCAAACTCGCCCAGCCTCAGGTTCTGCTGATGCTGCAGGTCCGACGGCTGCAGGGAGCAAAACCACATCAGCATTTCAGGTTCAAAATGTTACTGAAGGTGACAAACACAATTCTTTTAGGTTAGAAACATAAGTAGCTCTGGCATCGGTAACCATGTTATTAAAGATTATTTTAAAGCCAGTCTTCTCTAGGAGGACCATTAAAGACTGAGAGTCCACATCACTGTAGGACATAATAACAAGCAGCAGAAAACCCTCTAAAACACGGAGGGAACCTCCTCCAGCGGTTCTCTATGAGGGGACTGACCTGTTTTGGGTCGGTGCTGTACAGAACCAGCCCCAGAGACTCGATGTTGAAGTTAAACTTCAGCGTCTCCAGAGCTTCCTCCTCTTCATTGCTGCTCACA
>NW_021166958.1:0-1848 GCF_900634415.1 Cottoperca gobio | reverse complement strand
TGCATCTCCTGCATGTAGTTAGTGTAGCATGTATAACATGAGCTGTGAGTGACATGTGAACAAAGCCCTCTGCACAAAGCTTCAGAATATAGAGAGGAATGAAAGTGGAAAGTTTGGTGTATGTAAGTGCTACTGAAGTGAAGATTTCTGGTGAAGAGTGTTAGAGAAAAGCTCCTTTTAAAGATATGTATTGTAACATTCATACATGTTGTACACACTACAGGTGAACAGGGTCATACATGTTGTACACACTACAGGTGAACAGAGTCATACATGTTGTACACACTACAGGTGAACAGGGTCAAACATGTAACTAACAGATATCAGCATGAAACTTCCTCACTTCATTACTCACATCAACACAAGTTTATATTACAAGTGTTCATGTTTAAATATGTAAATGAGGCATTATGTAATGTAACTGTTGGAGAGTTTGAATCTACACACACAAAGTTAGTAACATAAACTTTGAATTTGGACTTTAGAGGTTTTTTTTTACTCTACTATGAAAGAAGACATGTTATGGAAGAGTCTCACATTAACACGTCAAACTCTTAGGATTTAAGACTAACTCTACACTATTTTCAACGAATATTCAATTATGACGACAAAAACCACAAACTTGATAAAAAGCATGAAGTTTGTGGTTTGCATATTTCACTGAGTGGAAACACATTCATTTATGGATTGATTATATTTATGGATTATCAGATTAAGAAACCAGAATACCCAAAGGATAACATGTTAAAGTGGAAACACTTATTTCCAACATGGTACCAAGATGTTAGAAGACAAAGAAAAAAACAACAAAGTGTCACAACCAAATCTAAAAGCCCGTCACCATATCTTAATAACACAAAATGACATTACAGTTCTGTCATGACTCTGGATTTGTGTTCTTGTTATATTTTGTAGAGTTCACCTCCCTTGTGTCATGTAATTTACTTCCTGTCTTTGTGTGGTTTCCCGCCATCGTCAGCGTCTGCCCCGCCCCTGATTGTTTCCACCTGTTCCTACTCACCTCTTGTATAAATTGTCCTGTCTCCCCTTGTCTTGTGCCAGGTCGTCTTGTCATATCTTTGTCATAGCATGTGTAAGTTCCAGTGAGTGCTTTGAGTTAAGATTTTGTTTTATTGAAGTAAAGTATTGTTTATTGTCTGAAGTCGTGCAATTGAGTCTTCCTTTCCTGTGTCCGAGTCGTAACAAGTTCATTTAGCTGACGCTTTTGTCCAAAGCGACAATAAGTGCAAACGATCATGAGGATACAACTCCAAATAAGCAAGAATCCTGCAGGTACATCAGCTTCAAATAGGTGAAATGATTTAAGGGCAGAACAATAACTTAAAATAAGCCAAATAAAAGCGCAACATGCAGAAACAATAGAAAGAAAACTCAACCATTAGCTAAATATATCTCACAAGAAAAACCAGACCGCTAAAATAACAATGTTTTATGTTTCAGTATAAATCTGTGACTTAGTTCCGCAGAGAAGCCCTGACCTGACTTCCTCACATATTTAAAGACTCAGCAGCAGTGTAAAAGACTTCTACATTATTCACTCGAAGCACTTTACAGAAGAGTTTCCCCTCCTTCCTTGATGGGGCCCTGCCAGGTACTTGGTGTAGTGAACGCGACCGACTTGTAACGCCCCATGGCTCCACGTGTGGAAACCAGCTGCAATGTTTTATCTGTCAACCAGATAGAGCTGTGATTATAGAAGCTTCCCCACACAGAGAATACTTTAATGATTATTATCATATCATGAATATGTGATCTGAGTATAACTTCTATTTCAGGGGTGGCCAACCCGCGGCTCTTTGCCCCATTTTCATGTGGCTCTTGCTCTCT